>NC_081145.1:28571123-28608623 GCF_958295425.1 Solea solea
GCCGTCAGTGATGTCATACACGCCTGATGGGGGCGGGGTTAAAGAAAAGCCTGCTGGGATATTGGAAGATAAAAAAACTGCTAATGGTCATGTTTCAGGATACATATGAGTCCAGAGGAGCTGAGGGTGAACAGGAAGTCTCTGCAGAGGCAGTGATGGACGGCGGCACGTCCCTCGCCATCCCCCGACGCCCCGAGGCGGCGCCAGGTCAACGTCTGTGGCTCCGCCTCCTCCTGCCGCCGCCACTGCAGCTGCAGCAGCCAGCGGTCGTTCAGCAGCGCGCGGCACCGGCCGGCGGCGAACGACAACACGCGCAGCGACCGCAGCTCCTCACCGTCGTCCTGCTCTGGGAGCGTCTGCAGCAGCTCGTCTGCAGGACAGTGAGAGACACAGAGGACGGAGACGCACGCCGACCGCTGCACTGTCACCTGCAGCAGCTTCAGGTCACACTCGCATCCTACAGCCACCAGCCTGAAGCTGCTGCTGCTGCTGCTGCTGATGCTGCTGCTGATGCTGCTGCTGATGCTGCTGCTGCTGCTCACCTCCTCCCAGGAAAAACTAGGACAACATTGAAAAGTTGTGTTTGAAATAACAAACAGCAGACATGTTGGTTTACAATGATCAGAATATTGTTTGCTCTGTCACTCGTTCTTCACGCCGTGGGTTTTTTTGTTTGTGATTCCGACCATGGGCGGGGCTTAGGGAGCTGCCTGCTGATTGGCTACTGAGTTTTGAAGCAACAGCTCAATGAGCAGGAGGTAGACACGGGCATGGAGTCTGTCCATCTGGATCTTATTATGGTTTATTATATAACTCCACACAGCGTCTGCCTAGACAGGTTGGGGTGAAAGGACAAATGGAGGACAGAGGGGACGACAGAGGGGATGACAGAGGAGTGGACAGAGGGGACGACAGAGGAGTGGACAGAGGGGGACCAGGAGCAGAAATATAACAGTTGTGTCAAGTTGCAGGTTTAGAGAAGACAGTTCTGAACCACGGTCTAGTTCCATGAAGCCTGACCCAGGACGTTCCAAACCAAACCGAACTGGACCGTGATGGAAACACAGAGCAGACACTGATGTGTTGGGCCCCCAGAATCTGCTAACACGGCCCTGCATGAAGAGCATGATCAGAAATAAAAGCATCACGTCACTTACTCTGAGCAGCTGTCGTCCACCGCTGCCGGAGGCGCCTCTCTGTCCGCCGCGTCCCACACCACCAACCGGCCGCCGCCGCCGCCGCCCCGGAGCCCCAGCACGCAGCCGAGCACGGAGCCGCTGCCGGGAGCGAGCTCCGCTCTGCGGATGTCCGCGACCGCGGCACCGCGCTGGTTCCCCGGGATTACAGCCACCACTGTGACGCTGCTCTGCGGCCGCTGAAGCGACTCCAACATGGTTGTTGTTGTTGTTGTTCTTCTTGTTGTTGTTCTTCTTGTTGTTGTTCTTCTTGTTGTTGTTCTTCTTCTTCTTCTTCTTCTTCTTCTTCTTGTTCTTCTTCTTGTTCTTCTTCTTCTTCTTCCTGTCGTGTAAACAGCAGCTCAGTCACATGACACATGACTCCAGTCAGCTGACCCAATCTGACCAATAGGAGAGAGGCAGGAAACAACTAAACAGTCCATATAATCGATTTCCGATGCCGGTTTACAATGATGAAAATCCTAATCTCAGTCTACAGTACTTTAAAGTAATACTTGAGTAAAAGTACGTTACCAGATGACTTAAGTTAAGGTCTTAGAAGACATTTCCTGTACTTAAGTATCAAACGTCATTTTCTGATATCACTTGTAATACTGAAGTCAAAGTATTAAAAAAAACGAGCCATGGCGGCTCAGTGGTAGGACCAGTTGTCTTTCAACTGGAAGGGTTGTGGGTTCAATTCCTGGCTCTGCTTGTCCACATACGTGTCCTCGAGCAAAGACACTTAACCTCATGTTGCAGCGTGTGAATGTGTTAAAGCAGTTCATCAAGACTAGAAAAGCTCTATATAAATACAGACCATAATAACAACTCTTCTTTGGATTTTTTTGGGAGAGTTAGAGGAAATGTAGTGGAGTAAAAGTATATAATACATGTATAATATTATTTAAAGTACAGGTACGTCATTTTGTACTAAGTAAGTAATGAAGTATTTGTACTCGGTGACTGTTGCCATGGACACAGTTACAATGAGGCCAATACAATTTAAAAACATTTTAATGCCTGTGTTTTGTCTTGTCTTCTACAAATTTTATTTTCAATGCCAAAACTTAGTGTCACCAGGGGGCGCCCTACTAGCATCTAATAACATAAGGAGAAAAACATTTTAACTGTGTTAAAGGTCTTACTTTAGTTATTAAACCGTTTTTTCCCACTTGTTTAATTCAAGTTTGAATAATAATACTTATGTGATTATACTGCCCTCTACTGGTAACATTAACAAGCGTGGGTTGAGTTTAAAAGCCTTTTTATTGTATATTATCTTTTCTTCTGACTTTGTATTAATATTAGTTTTCACATAAACATCAACAATGCTTATTTAAATATCCCTTTAAATAAATAAAAAGCATCGACACAACTCAAGATTGAAATTTCATTTATTTGTTGTTATGTACATGAGATTCAATATTTTTCTGAATTTCACACTGAACAGGAAAATTAAAAAAAAATAAAGTCACTTCTGTCACCTGTCGGACAAAAGTGTCTGTCCTGTCACTTCCTGTACAAACACACGCCCACTTCCTGTCGGGGCGTCTTTTTTAAAAGGTTTAAAACAGGTTTTTTTCTGAGCCGAGACAAATATAATTCTCTCTGTGTGCGTCGCCCTCTCTCACTCACACACACACACACACACACACACACAGGTCACATGATCGCCCTGACTGACTGTGATAGGGCGATTTCTCCGCCCTGTGATTAACAAATTAAAACTTTATTTCATTATCAATAACAACAAAAACAAAAACAAAAACTGTCCCATTGAATGTACAACTCCTCCTTCGGCCATTTTGTTTCCCCGCCCTCTCGCGTCACTCTTGACCGAACCCCTCCGTCTCCTCGATGGCGAACAGCAGTTTCTCTCGCAGCTGCTCCAGACTTCGGTACGGCGGCAGGTCCAGGCGGTTGAAGCTGCGGACGAGGAAAAGGGGGAGGAGTCACATGTCTACACTTCTTCAGCGTTAGATCGTAAATAAGAAACAGTGAAGCCCCGCCGTCTATTAAAAACTGTCGCTGTATGTAGAAGAATTTGGTCAATAGTTCTTAGTGAGAAAAACCCCACACACCCGATATCAAAACGTGCGGTTTGATCGGGAATGGTGTGTTCTGACTTTTCTAAGCATTTCGAGTAACCATGGTGACAAAAATCGCAAAAAACTGCAAATAATTTCCACATGAATGGGAAACGATTATAACCCAGCCCACTTTGGCACTTTGGAGCCTCACAGTGTCGTCGTGACTTTTCTCACCTTTAAGTTTTGTACTTTTGTTCGGACGTTTACACATTTTATAATGAGTGTGTATTGTGTCAGTATAGTGGCACACGCTAGCTGAGGTCCATGAAAATAATTTGAGATCATTTTTACATCCAAACGTTGCTGTGGTTGTCGTCTAACCCTTCATTTTCATCTTAAAATCACCTAAAAACCTCTCATTCACTCCTATGTTAAAACTCTGCTCTGAGTTGTTTTTAAAAATGAAGACGAGGGCGACTTTAAAACTGTCATTTCTCTGTCAATTCACAGCCGTGTTACTCAAATGTACACGTATGAGCTCCTGAAAGCCTCCTGACGCTTTTACTCTCTATCATCAACCGTTCTTGAAATACGACAACTTTAAAACACCTTCCTTTCTCTGTTTCTCACCGCTTTTTATTAGGTTAGCACTAGCATGGGGATTAGCTCTAACTGGTTAGAGCTAGCTTAGTTTGAGGTAAACGTTAGATAGGTATTGGTTAGCTCTAGCATAAGTAACGGTTAGCTCTATGCTAACATAGCAGCTAATATTAGTCTCAGGTAAAAAGACATGAGAAAACAAATGAAAATGGACTGTTAGCTTCAAAGCTAAGCTAACGATGTGCAGCTAAGCTCACCATGTGTGACTTCTTGGAAGCCAAGTCTCTTTCCCCACTTTGTCGATGCAGAACTTCTGGGGACCGTTACTTCCTGCAGACAGGAAGGAGAAGAAGAAAAACAATCACAATAAAAGATTAAACATCTTTTGATTTGAATTATCTGACATCATCTAAAAACAACTTTTTGATCACAAAAATCTTTTAAAGACGTCTTCATTGACATTCATCACACTTAAGGAAACACTTCCTGTCTGTAGTTTCACAATAAAAGCCTGTGATTTTACCTATAAGCTCATTGAAGCCTCCGACAGGAAGTCGACAGGTTCCTGTCACAAACTGAAGCAGACGGATTCTCTTCTCGTTGTCCATGTCCTTCACCACCTGCAGGACAACAACACAGCCGTCACATGACACACACACACACACACAACCACAGGTGTGTGTGTGTGTGTGTGTGTGTGTGTGTGTATATGTGTACCTGCCAGAACCAGTGGATCTGTTTGCTGTTCTTAGTGTAGTGTCTGTAGATCGTGTTCCTCTGCCAGTCTGACATATCGATCTCCTGCATCCCACAGAGCATGAGCTGGAAACAAACAAACAAACAAACAAACAAACAAACAAACAAACAAACAAACATACAGGAAGTTTGGTTATTCAGAATCAGAGGCTGTAGCAATAGTAATAGTCATAAGCCTCAATGTTAACAGGTGTGACATGAAACTAAATAAATGGATCACGGTTATATAGCCATACATACAGTTATATATAGTCATAAATACAGCTATATATACAGTTATATAGCCATATATACAGTTATATATACAGTTATATATAGTCGTAAATACAGTTATATATACAGTTATATAGTCATACATACAGTTATATAGTCATACATACAGTTATATAGTCATATATACAGTTATATAGTCATATATATAGTCGTAAGTACAGTTATATAGTCATACATACAGTTATATAGTCATATATACAGTTATTTATAGTCGTAAATACAGTTATATAGTCATATATACAGTTTTATAGTCGTAAATACAGTTATATAGTCATTTATACAGTTATATAGTCTTAATACAGTTATATAGTCGTAAATACAGTTATATAGTCATATATAGTTATATAGTCATATATACAGTTATATAGTCATATATAGTTATATAGTCGTAAATACAGTTATATAGTCATATATACAGTTATATAGTCATATATAGTTATATAGTCGTAAATACAGTTATATAGTCATATATACAGTTATATAGTCATATATAGTTATATAGTCGTAAATACAGTTATATAGTCATATATACAGTTATATAGTCATATATAGTTATATAGTCGTAAATACAGTTATATAGTCATATATACAGTTATATAGTCATATATAGTTATATAGTCGTAAATACAGTTATATAGTCATATATACAGTTATATAGTCATATATAGTTATATAGTCATATATACAGTTATATAGTCATATATAGTTATATAGTCGTAAATACAGTTATATAGTCATATATACAGTTATATAGTCATATATAGTTATATAGTCGTAAATACAGTTATATAGTCATATATACAGTTATATAGTCATATATAGTTATATAGTCGTAAATACAGTTATATAGTCATATATACAGTTATATAGTCATATATAGTTATATAGTCGTAAATACAGTTATATAGTCATATATACAGTTATATAGTCATATATAGTTATATAGTCGTAAATACAGTTATATAGTCATATATACAGTTATATAGTCATACACAGTTATCATATATACAGTTATATAGTCATATATACAGTTATATAGTCGTAAATACAGTTATATAGTCATATATACAGTTATATAGTCATACACAGTTATCATATATACAGTTATATAGTCATATATACAGTTATATAGTCGTAAATACAGTTATATAGTCATATATACAGTTATATAGTCTTACACAGTTATCATATATACAGTTATATAGTCATTTATATAGTCATATATACAGTTATATAGTCGTAAATACAGTTATATAGTCATATATACAGTTATATAGTCGTAAATACAGTTATATAGTCATATATACAGTTATATAGTCGTAAATACAGTTATATAGTCATATATACAGTTATATAGTCGTAAATACAGTTATATAGTCATTTATATAGTCATATATACAGTTATATAGTCGTAAATACAGTTATATAGTCATATATACAGTTATATAGTCATTTATAAAGTCATATATACAGTTATATAGTCATACATACAGTTATTATATATACAGTTATATAGTCATTTATATAGTCATATATACAGTTTTATAGTCATATATACAGTTATATAGTCATTTATATGGGTGTATATATATATATATATATATATATATATATATATATATATATATATATATATATATATATATATATATATATATATACACCCATATATATATGTGTGTATATATATATATATATAATTATAACTTCAGTGACGGTGCTCGTACCTCCAGCTCCTTCTCATCAAAGTAGCGCAGCCACTCCAGAGGAACCACCTCGTTGAATCCGTCCAGAAAAGCTTTGGTTTGTTCTTCTACACCACGAGTGAATCTCCAGTCTGTCAACAGACTGGCACACACACACACACACATTTCAACGCTGCTCTCTGCTCAGGTGTGTGTGTGTGTGTGTGTGTGTGGGGTTCACTAACCTGATGTACTCCTCCTTGTTCTCCTCTGTCACCAGCTCGTTCTCTCCGTCGTCCTTCAGCTGGTGAGTCGACACTTTCCCCAGGATTTCCATGTCCTGAGCGAAGTAGAGCTCCACACCACATTCTTCCAGGTTGTTCTCTCTGGACACACAAACACGTGTGTGTATATACATATATATATATACACATACATATATATATATACACACATATACATACGTGTGTGTATATAAAGGCCGTGGTTGCGCTGCAGTTACTTACTTCACCCACACGATGGAGTTATAAAACTCTGGATCGATGGACTCCAGGTCTTTGAGCGTCGGCTTCTTGTCCAACATACGTTTGTAGAACGGCAGCGTGAAGCCGGTGTCAATAAACTTCCCATGATACAATGCCTGAGGGGGCGGAGTCACAATGTTATGCTTGGTGTGTGTGTAGAGACTATAAACAAATCCAGTTTGGTAAAGCACACGATTATATACTACAGCGATGAGAGGTATAAATGTGGAGGAAGTCACTTGTTCAAACGGAAAATAAAACAAAACTAAAAGAGCAGTAACAGGTAACTTTGCACGCTCAGTGGGTTTCTTTAACGTCACCATGGCGATGAAGCGTCCGATGAAGCGGAAGTAGGTCAGGTGATCTGGGTTGATGGACGACGCCGGGTTGATCTGGAGACAGTAGTTGTTCTTGCCGGCGTATTCAAACAGACAGTACATGGGGTTCAGAACCTCGTGAGACAAGAGGAAGAACCACTCCCTGCAGGGACACACAGACAGAGAGACAGAGAGACACCGACAGAGACAGAGAGACACAGACAGAGAGACACGGACAGAGAGACACGGACAGAGACAGAGAGACACAGACAGAGACAGAGAGACACGGACAGAGAGACACAGACAGAGAGACACGGACAGAGACAGAGAGACACGGACAGAGACAGAGAGACACAGACAGAGACAGAGAGACACAGACAGAGACAGAGAGACACGGACAGAGACAGAGAGACACAGACAGCGACAGAGAGACACGGACAGAGATACAGAGAGACAGGGACAGAGACAGAGAGACACAGACAGAGACAGAGAGACACGGACAGAGACAGAGAGACACGGACAGAGAGACACAGACAGAGAGACACGGACAGAGACAGAGAGACACAGACAGAGAGACAGGGACAGAGACAGAGAGACACAGACAGAGACAGAGAGACAAAGACAGAGCGACACGGACAGAGACAGAGACAGAGAGACAGAGAGACACGGACAGCGAGACAGGGACACAGAGACAGAGACACGGACAGAGACAGAGAGAGACAGAGAGAAACACAGACAGAGACAGAGAGACACAGAGAGACAGGCACACAGAGACAGAGACAGAGAGACACGGACAGAGAGACAGGGACACAGAGACACGGACAGAGAGACACGGACAGAGACAGAGAGACAGGGACATAGAGACAGAGAAACACAGACAGAGACAGAGAGACAGGGACATAGAGACAGAGAAACACAGACAGAGAGACACGGACAGAGAGACAGACAGGAACAGAGACAGACAGAGTCACACACCTGTTTACAAAATAAAACACCAGCATCATTCTGAAAATACTTTCAAAGTAAAACAAGGTCCTCGTTTATTTTTTCTCTCAATCACAAACTTAAAATAAAAATAAATCACATGACATTTAAATCAAAGGCAGCAGAATCATTATTGATCACATGAGCAGACGATGACATCACTTTATTATACTTCCTGTTTTCTTTGCTCCATAAAACAAAGAAATCCTCCAACATTTCAGAGTTTAAACTGTTCAACACTTTATTATTAATAATCTATATTAGATTAACTCTTAACAATATTTTCATGTCTTTATCTCACTGTGAGAGTGTTGTAAACCACTCACTCTCCCACACCAAAGTCCACACACACACACACACACACACACACACACTGAGTTCAAACGTCTGATTTTGTCACTTCAGTTTTAAAATCCTTTGTTCAGATTTATTTCAGTGACACAAAGTGACCACACGAGGCAGCAGAGGACCCTGCAGCTCAAATCACTGGTTTTCTCTGTGGACTTTGGTGTGGGAGAGTGAGTGTTTTACAAACTTCAGTTTCCTGTTGGTAAAGTGTGTCTCACAGTGAGACAAAGACGTGGACGTGTTCTTCAGATGATTTTGACTTAAACTGACGTAGATTTTATGAGGCGAGTGGCCAGTAAATACTAGTTTGTCCTAGTTTCTTGACACATGAGACACAAACATCTGACAAGAAATCCAATTCACTTCTCATTTCGCCCCAAATCTCTTTGTTGAATAAAACCTTATTTTCTAAATTTAGACTGAAATTAAGTTGAGAAATGAGAGTTAGACGATGTGTTTCATTATGGTTTCCTCCCCTTTTCTGGATTGAGATTAGAATAAATGTGGAGAACACGCACATTTAGCAACATTTTACACAGAAAACACATGAAAGACAGAGCAGAGATACAACAATGTGGAAGACTGTGGAGGGATGAAGGTTAGAAAACAACGAGGAACCACCACCAACACCAGCAGACCCACAACCTGTGCCCTCCCTCCCCCCGTCTGGGGGTTAATGGAGGACGTATGGACGGACGTATGGACGGACGGACGCAGACACCTCCCAACATCCCGTCCGTGGTTCTACCCTGTGGTAGAACAGCATGATGTCACCTACCATAGGGTAAAACCACTGACGTGACACCGGAGACAGAGACACAATGTGAAACCAAACAGAAAAGATGGAGACAGCACCGGAGACACACACACACACACAATAATAATAATAATAATAATAATGATGATGATGATGATGATGAACTGCAACATGAATATACAGAGAGACACGCGTGGATGGACATGTGAGAACAGAGGAGTATGTGCGGCGGCGACCCTTCAAAATAAAATGACCGTCACAAACGTGTCGCGGTGTCTGTGTCGGACACGAAAAAAGTGACAGAACCACCAACACCAACATTTAACAACAACACAAACACACACAGAGCGACAGTGAACGCGACGAGGACGGGGAGGGAGCGCTCGGTTCACTCACCTGGCGATGCCGCCGTAGTCCAGCCCCTCCTCTCCTCTCATGATGATGTAGAGACGACGGCGGAGGTCGTACGGCTTCACGTTCATGATCTGATGAAGGAAGTGTTTATTTAATATTTCTTTCTTGTAGAAACGAGACACTGTGGTCACGGCGGTGGTTCTGGTCTCTGACCTGCTGAAACGAGTCTTCAAACAGCGTCTGTCTGGACACCGAGATTTTCACGTGACTGGGCAACGCGTTGGACTGAAGAGAGAGAGGAAATGATGTCACTACAAGAGAGGAGACTCCATAAAACACAAACCCATCAGTGATTTTACATCACAGCACACAGGAGGACTTTGGGAGACTTTAAACCACTCACTCTCCCACACCAAAGTCTCTGTGGACTTTGGTGTGGGAGAGTGAGTGGTTTACAAACGTCAGTTTCCTGTTGGTAAAGTGTGTCTCACAGTGAGACAAAGACGTGGACGTGTTGTTAAACGTATCGCAGACTTAAAGTGACGTGATTTTGTACGTCTGTCCCTTTAAGGCTGAGTCCACGTGCTGAGACGACAAAGAACCACGTTCAATATTCAGTCGTCAATAAACACACTTCTGCTGAGCTCACACAGTCGTGTGTGTGCGTGTGCGCGTGTGTGTGTGTGTGTGTGTGTGTGTGCGTATGCGTGTAAACACTCACATGGCACAGGAAACGGAACTGGTGGTATTTCCACCTGAAACTGCGGTCGTAAGCGCCGGGTGAACCTCCCTGTCGAGATCTGAGAGAGAGACAGTGAGACAGACAGACAGACAGACAGACAGAGAGAAATGAGGAAAAGAAGGAACAGGATGGAGGGGAAGAGTGAAATGAAGGAGGACGAGGCGGAGGAAGAGGAGAAAAAAGAGGAGGGTTAAGTTTAGCCCAGTAGTCTTTCTAGGCAGCCCGTGGCCAAGTGGAAAGGGAACTTCACTTGTAACCGGAGGGTTGCCAGTTCAAATCCCCACCTGGCCAAAAAGGGCTGGGGTACCCCTGAGCAAGGTACCCAACCCCCAATGCTCCCCGGGCGCTACTCAGTGTGGCAGCCCACTGCTCCTCATTCTAGGATGGGTCAAATGCAGAGGAATACTTTCCCTAAGGGGATTAATAAAATTCTTCTTAGTTAAGGTTAAGTTTAGTCCAGTAGTCTTTCTAGTTAAGGTTAAGTTAGAGTTAGAGTGATTGCTTTACAACCTTCTGTCTCACAGTGAAGATAAAGACGTGAACGTGTTCTGAAAACATCGTGAACTTAAACCCGCGTAGGTTTTATGAGGTGAGCCTTTATGTTTTATAATGATCCTGTTTATGTTTGAAGAAGAAGAGGAACAAGAAGAAGAAGGAGAAGATGAATAGGTATTGGAAGGGAGGTCTGCGGGAATATTTACCCTGACTCAAACCCGGGTCGAGGATCTTTAAAGGTGGTCGTGCGAGAGTTGTGGTCCACAAAATATCGGACTCCCTCTGCGGTGTACTTCATCTCCCAGCCCGGGGGCAGGGGGTGCTCCTTGATCATCCTGAAACAGGGAGAGGGCAGTGAGCACGGACACCCAGCCTCAGGAGCCCCGTCCTGGGGATGAAACTACCACACACGACCCCCCTCCTCTCCCAGAGAGTAACTCCTGAGACGACTCACAAATCCACCACACAAACGTTTACTGGCTGCTACTTGTTCACCATTCTACAGTTCCAGCACGACTCGGTTTGGTTTGGTTTGGTTTCCATGACTACAGCTCCTCCTCAATGTGGGCGGAGTCGTCTGTGGCGACGCGACACAAACGAGTGACTTGTAAACCGAAGTGAATCATGAGTTCAGATTAATGGACAGAATGGTTCAGTACTTTGGAAACGATAAATAGATTTGGGATAAGAAGTAGATTTTTAAAGGAATACTTCACTTATTTGCATGAGGCTTTGTATTAGCAGTAGTACTTTCTTAAATTGTGCTTCCCTCCCTCAGTTTTCCACTGAGTTGTGAAAAAATCTTTTTTCCTTTTCCAACATCAGTCCAAGGTTTGAAGCTACAACGCCAGTTCGGCACTTTTTAGACTCACCCATAGGAAGACCAGACTTCCTTCCCAGAATGTAAACATCTTTGCTAACTGTTATGCTAACCCACTCATGCTTTGCAGAGTCAATGAGAACCAGAGTAATTACTCTGGCTGCTGTCAGCCACTACTGAGAGGGGCCCCATTAAGGGGGATCCTGATAACAGTGTCATTGGCTGTCATTGACTACTGAGAGGCCAATCACACTGTTACCGGGTTCCCCCTCAAGGGGGCCCCTCTCAGTAGTGGCTGACACCTGGCTGGCTGTATTTAGGTTGTATTTTTAAATGACTACACAACCTGCACTCTTTACAGGTTGTTTGTGATTGGATAAGATGGCAGTGTTTTATTTTGAAAGTGTTGATGTGAGTGTGTGTGTGTGTGTGTGTAAAATGTTTAAATCTTACGCACAGTATTTGCACTGTCAACATTTTTTATTTCCAAAGTGTGGGTGAACGTTAAACTGTATGGCTATGCTGTGGTTCCTGTAGGCTTCCTTCAAATGGCCCTGCTTAGAACGACAGTGTTCAAACTGATATGGCTGCAAGTGAAAAGACCAGAAAAGATCAGTGAAAACTAGAAGCACCGGCCGCGGGTGGCGAGTACTTTGGTTTGTGTTTTTGTATTTATTGTATATGTAATTCCTCACAGGGGTTAGTGTGTTTACACAACTAGCTCGCTCAGCAAGTGCAGTGAGTGCAGTGCATGCTGGGAGTTGTTGTTGTTCTTCATCTACATGAGCCAAAATGCCATTTTTCTTGCTTCAAATATGATTTCACATTTCTACGACATAGATGAGACATTCATCTTTCCTTTAAGTCTTTTTAACTTTAATCTACAGTTTGATTCTTGTGTCGGACGTCGCTCTCTCTGACCAATCAGTCACATTTTAGCATCGTTTATCACACTAACTCAGCGGCTGCCTGGGTTTGTGATATCAGAGAAATGATCCATATCTTTAGATATCAAGTGTCGTGTTATTGGCTTTTATTGTTGCTCATTTTAGAGCACATTTGGTTTATTTGTGATGTCACTGCCCTCTCATGGTTTGGTTTGAAATAACACAACTGTAATTAATGCTATTCATTGTGTTACTTTGGCTACAAATGACATTTAGCTTAGGGCCCCATAAAGGCTTGTGCCGGCCCTGCACTCACTGCTGATGAACTGACTTATCCTGAATATTCCAGGAAATGACGTGTGTCACCAGTGTGTCCGCTGTCGCGCACACACACACACACACACACGCACACACACACACACACACACACACACACACACACAGGTCAGAGCCGTCTCTCACCCTTGGGTCCGCGGGTCGTCCCACTGCGTCGTCCTCGTGTTATGGTTGACAAAGTAAACTCGTCCATTGTCCTGACGCTTCTCTGCGGGGACAAAGCACAACAAACCCTGAAAGACAAAGTCTCACAGAGACGGAGATGAAAGGATGACCTGAGCGTGAAAAAGGAAAGAAAATCACAGCCCAGTGTGGACAGAAAACCAGCGAGTCTGTGTGATATTTCACTGTGACCTGCTGTGCACACGCACACATGCACACACACACACACGCGCACACACACACGCACGCACGCACGCACGCACGCACACACGCACACACACACACACACACACACACACACACACACACACCATATCATTTTCCTGCTGTTATATTTGAACACATGTGAGAAACAAACTAAATATTACAGAGAAAGAAGATTAAAGATTAACCAGATTATTTGTGTTTCAGCAGAATTTGACCACATTTATAGCCAACGTCCATGTTTCTAACTGCCGTAAATACCCCTTATATATGTATATATATATATATATATAAATACATAAATACTGTATATCCTGTTGAGTTGAGGCCGTGGTTACAGTTGACTTTCTTGTTCTCAAACATCTTCCCACCAAGTTTCGGCAAATTCGGTGGAACTCAATTTTGCCTCCGTTTTCACCTTAGGGGGCGCTATAGAGCCCTTGAGCATCGCACAGGTCCGGGAACTATGCCGATATCGCATTTTCACCAGACCTGACATCCATGCAAAGCTTCAAGAGGTTTCATGCTCGTTAACGCCCTCAAAAATGACCACAAACCACGGATAGAATAATAATCTGAGGGAATAACAACAGGTTCCTACTAATAATAATAATAATAATAATTCTTCAGTGTGGATAAAGGGTTAAATACACACACATATATATATATATATATATGTATACATGTATATACATGAATATATATGTATGTGTGTACTGAAGTGAAAATGTTGCGTCACAAAAAGAACAGATTTTGGGACATTTTACCCAAACAGACAATTAGGATTAGGCCACAACTTTGCAACTTTGCTTCCTTTGGAAACAAATATTAAAAAAATAATATCAGTAAATAAAGAAAGAATTCTGAAATGAAAAACATTTCAATCAAAGTATTGTGATGGAAAAAAGACTCAAAATTTAATCCCAGAATTCTTAAAATAGAGTCAAGACGAATTTCATCACGAGGAAACTTTCTGAGATTAAAGTAAGATTTTTTACTTTAGAGTTTTTCCTCAAAACTCAAACCAGGGAGCAGAAGATTCTGACTTTAATCTCAGATTACTGACTTTTCCTCTGTAGAATATGAAGTGACCACACACAAACTTTGGATTTCTGAGATCAATAACACAGAGAAAAGTCAGACTTTTTCTGGGTATTGTGAGAAACAGAATCTGAGTTTTTCTGCAAAAATCCTAACCCACTTTGATCTCAGGATTTTTTCTCAGATTAAAGTCAGAATTGGGACTTTTCTGAGTTTTTAAATCCCTGAATATTCCAAATCCTGTCTTCTTCTTTTTTTTAATATCCTGAACATCATCAGGAGGCGTTAATCCTCAAAAATCTCAATAAAACCTTCTGTGTGTGTGTGTGTGTGTGCGTGGAGCTGTGGCCCCGCCCCCCCCTCCTCCTCCTCCTCCTGGTCTTTGACATCTTTTTCTCATTAACAGGAGTGTGTGGAGGCACAGAAACAGTAGGGCTCACATTTAGCAGCTCACACACGTTTTGACTCACCCCCCCCCCGCCCCCCCCAACACACACACACACACACACACAGTTGTACTGTCTTCATTTACCACTGTCTTTTTCCTTCTCTTCTTTGAATCAGAGCCAAACAAAAAAACGAGGGAAGAAAGAAAGAGAGAGAGCGAGAGAGACGGAGTCAGTGATATAATTGAGGTTTCTTCGTCTTGAGGAACCGCAACATGTTGAAAAAGCATCATGACGGCGAGGGATTTTCAGAGAGAACACGGCCTGTGTGTGTGTGTGTGTGTGTGTGTGTGTGTGTGTGTGTGTGTGTGTGTGTGTGTGTGTGTGTGTGTGTGTGTGTGTGTGTGTGTGTGTGTGTGTGTGTGTGTGTGTGTGTGTGTGTGTGTGTGTGTGTGTGAGTGAAGCAGCAGCAGCAGCAGCAGCAGCAGCAGCAGCCAGCTGTGTTCATTTATGAATGAATAAATGAATGAACTGCATGGGTGTGATTAGCCATCAATAACCTCTGTCATTGGTAACGGTGTGAGAGCCGCGTACAGTGATGGACAGGAACAACAGAAGAGGAAAAAGCAGAATAATAATGATAATTACGGCTCACTGATCAGCTGATCACTCTCTCTTCAGAGATCTGCCTCACAGGAACAACAGAAGAGGAAAAAGCAGAATAATAATGATAATTACGGCTCACTGATCAGCTGATCACTCTCTCTTCAGAGATCTGCCTCACAGGAACAACAGAAGAGGAAAAAGCAGAATAATAATGATAATTACAGCTCACTGATCAGCTGATCACTCTCTCTTCAGAGATCTGCCTCACAGGAACAACAAACACATTTTCACTGAACTAAAAAAACACAGAAATGTCATTTTCCCGCTTGTTAACTGTGAATAAAATCTGTGTTATTTGTTTCAGGGTTGGAGCTCCGACAATTTCTGACTTGATTCATTAATCCAGAATATAACCGTGATGGAGCAACAGCTTCCTGCAGGACGTACACACACACACACACACAGTGAATAATGAGTGGATTAAAAACACTCACCCCATCCAGGAGGCAGCGTGC
This sequence comes from Solea solea, assembly GCF_958295425.1. Lineage (NCBI taxonomy): Eukaryota > Metazoa > Chordata > Actinopteri > Pleuronectiformes > Soleidae > Solea > Solea solea. The sequence goes on from NC_081145.1 coordinate 28,587,124, forward strand.
CCAGAGGGTCATTTTCCACCGGAGCACCCGACGGCTGAGAGACACAGAGACACAGAGACACAGTTAGGAGGACATTTTCTGTCTCTGCTCAGCTTTCGTCTCCAGTTTGTCTCGGTGGTCGTCGCGTCATCGCGTCGCCGTGCAACAAGCGAGCGACTGGTGAGGAAAGAAGAGGAAACGTTTGCTTCCCAAAGAAAAAAAGAAAAAACTCACAGAGTTGACGCGTCCAAAAAGTGCATGTGGGGTGTGTGTGTGTGTGTGTGTTCGGGATGGACGGATGGACGGATGGACGGATGGACGGGGACTCCTCTCTGCAGCAACAGTGAGGAGCGACTGAAGGAGCTGGACGAGCTGCGGCTCGTATGTCTTTCCAAAAACTACACGCTCGGTAGGAGGATAAAACAACAACGCTGTTCCAATGAGCTCACTGGCTGCGTGCAAGCACCGCCCACCCAGCCTCAGCTTCCCGCTCCTCACCTCCTCAAACACCCCTCCCTCCCCGCCTCCTCCACCCTGAGGAGGACGTCCTCTCCTCCTCCTCCTCCTCATCCTCCTCCTCCCCCGCTCTCTTAAAGCGCTGCTGTGAAAGTAAGCAGGGAAGTGCGATGTCTGAGGAAACTGAGGGAACATTCATGCTCGTTCCAGACTGGACACCAGACCCACACCCACCCCACACCCACCCCACACCCCACCACACCCCACCCACACCACCCCAGCGCCTGACAAAAGGCACCTTTATTCAACCCTGAGCCTGGAAACCACTGTAGGTTTACTCAGCCTGCGCGCACACACACAGACACACACAGAAACACACACACACACTCACACACATAGCTTGAGTGGAAACATATCTGAAAAAGCACTTGTGAGTAATTAGCAGCTGCTGCAAAGACAACTTTATTAAACACGATGCTTCAGCTCAGCAGCGTGGAAAACACTCACTTTCTCACACACACACACACTAACACACACACACGCACGCACGCTTGTACACACACTCACTCTCTCACACACACTCACACACACACACACACACACTCTCTCACACACACACTCTCTCACACACACACTCTCTCACACACACACACACACACACACACACACACACACACACACACACACACACACACACACACGCACACACACACACACACACACACACACACACACACACTGCTGCCTCAGTGTCTCTTCAGTGTTTGAAATGCTTTTCTCAGATTGACCTCAGTGACACAAAGTGACCACACGAGGCAGCAGAGGTGAAGAGGAAAAGGTGAGTGGTATTTGGTCATTTATTTTTTGTTTTAAAGATAAATATTTCTCTTATTTTTAAATGTCAATTTTAAAACATGACTTTGAGAAGTGAACGTGTCGTTTAAAGTGTTTCTGTCATGGAACGTGTGAACGCACTGAGTCTGCTGGAGGAGCCACAGTGGGCACAGCACAGGGTTAAAGGGTGTGTGTCTGTGTGTGTGTCTGTGTGTGTGTGTGTGTAAGTGTGTGTCGCTCCCATCGACAGCCAATCTTTGCCCCCGCACTCCACCCTTTTTGGGTTTTCTGTGACTAAAAAAGGTAAAAGGAGAATATAATGATATAAAGACACGATGACTTCATCCTGGCTCTGACCATTCATCCTCCACAGAGAGAGAGAGAGAGAGGGAGAGAGAGGGAGGGAGAGGGAGGGAGACAGAGAGGGAGGGAGACAGAGAGAGGGGGGAGAGAGACAGAGAGAGGGGGGAGAGAGACAGAGAGAGGGGGGAGAGAGAGGGAGACAGAGACAGAGAGAGGGGGGAGAGAGAGGGAGACAGAGAGAGGGAGAGGGAGGGAGACAGAGAGAGGGGGGAGAGAGGGAGAGAGAGACAGAGAGACAGATAGAGTAAGACGCAGCATGTTCAGAATCCTGTGAACTAAAGGTTCCATGTTGTAGATTTGGGAGAAGAAGTCGTGTTGAACGTGTTCAGGTCACTTTCACCGATGAGTCCAGATCAAACCAGACTAAGATCAGGGACGGCCCTGAAACCACTTCTTCAAGTCTGATATAATAACAATTACCCGCGGTATTCTACCGACACGTCAAAGTAACCAAGCAGATAAAAAACTGCACCTGGCAGCTAGCAACAACTAGCATGTAGCCTAGTTTGTAAGGCATCCTGTTTGTAGAGCGGAATGACAGACGGAGCATAAAGGCGTTCCTTTTACATCGGAAGTCGCAACTCGGAGTGGCGTCGCCTCCGAGTACACCACGTTCCAGTTGAGTCGGAAGCAGTCGGAAACAAAACCAAAGACCCAAACACATCTCACTTTATGAGATATGAGGAGGAAAAAAACTCCCACTTCCAACCACAACTGGAACACACCATAACACAACAGCACTGCACTGCTCGTTGGTATCAAACCGGAGCATTAATGGAGCGTTCCGCAGGACGTAACGTGAGTTAAACATCAGTGAAGTTCACTGTTCATTCATGGACGAGAGAAAACACCGAGGGAATAGTTGTTGTTTTTATACAAAAAATATGAGCGGCAGATGGTGTGTGTGTGTGTGTGTGTGTGTAAACATGTGTGAACCTGCAGGTGTGTGTGTGTGTTTTCTGTGATTAAACACAGGGCTGATTCAGGTGCTGCTGTTAGGGCTCCTTGTTTCAGTGAGAATGGAGTGAGAGACGTGATGGAGGGAGGGAGCACATGAAGCCACATCCACACTGAAGCATTTTCATTTTAAAACAGAACCAGAACCAGTCTCCATCCACACAAATGTTCTGTAACTCGGCATCAATCAATCAATTAATCAATCAATCAATATTAAAACACCTGGAAACACATGAGCTCATGTGACGTAAACAGGTAGCAAATTGTTCAGGAGCAGAGTTTGGTTCTAACCACAGAAAACATTTAGTTACTAAAATCAACCTAAAGCGTCTCACATTCACCTGAACTCATCTCTGAAAAGGCTCTGTTTTCACGAGATCTTTTTATCGGGTCTGTTTTCATGAGATCTTTTTATCGGGTCTGTTTTCACGAGATCTTTTTATCGGGTCTGTTTTCACGAGATCTTTTTATCGGGTCTGTTTTCACGAGATCTTTTTATCGGTTCTGTTTTCACGAGATCTTTTTACCGGGTCTGTTTTCACGAGATCTTTTTATCGGGTCTGTTTTCACGAGATCTTTTTATCGTGTCTGTTTTACGAGATCTTTTTATCGGTTCTGTTTTCACGAGATCTTTTTATCGGGTCTGTTTTCACGAGATCTTTTTATCGGTTCTGTTTTCACGAGATCTTTTTATCGGGTCTGTTTTCACGAGATCTTTTTATCGGGTCTGTTTTCACGAGATCTTTTTATCGGGTCTGTTTTCACGAGATCTTTTTATCGTGTCTGTTTTACGAGATCTTTTTATCGGTTCTGTTTTCACGAGATCTTTTTATCGGGTCTGTTTTCACGAGATCTTTTTATCGGGTCTGTTTTCACGAGATCTTTTTATCGGGTCTGTTTTTACGAGATCTTTTTATCGAGGCTGTTTTCACGAGATCTTTTTATCGGGTCTGTTTTTACGAGATCTTTTTATCGGGTCTGTTTTCACGAGCTCTTTTTATCGGGTCTGGTTTCACGAGATCTTTTTATCGGGTCTGTTTTCACGAGATCTTTTTATGGGGTCTGTTTTCACGAGATCTTTTTATCGGGACTGTTTTCACTAGATCTTTTTATCGGGTCTGTTTTCACGAGACCTTTTTATTGGGTCTGTTTTCACGAGATCTTTTTATCGGGTCTGTTTTCACGAGACCTTTTTATTGGGTCTGTTTTCACGAGATCTTTTTATCGGGTCTGTTTTCACGAGATCTTTTTTTATCGGGTCTGTTTTCACGAGCTCTTTTTATCGGGTCTGTTTTCACGAGACCTTTTTATTGGGTCTGTTTTCACGAGATCTTTTTATCGGGACTGTTTTCACTAGATCTTTTTATCGGGTCTGTTTTCACGAGATCTTTTTATTGGGTCTGTTTTCACGAGACCTTTTTATCGGGTCTGTTTTCACGAGATCTTTTTATCGGGTCTGTTTTTAGAAGATCTTTTTTTTCGGGGTCTGTTTTTACAAGATCTTTTTTTATCGGGTCTGTTTTCACGAGATCTTTTTATCGGGTCTGTTTTTAGAAGACCTTTTTATCGGGTCTGTTTTTAGAAGATCTTTTTTTTCGGGGTCTGTTTTCCAAGATCTTTTTTTTCGGGGTCTGTTTTACAAGATCTTTTTTTATCGGGGTCTGTTTTTACAAGATTTTTTTTTCTGGGTCTGTTTTTACAAGATTTTTTTTTCAGGGTCTGTTTTTACAAGATTTTTTTTTCTGGGTCTGTTTTTACAAGATTTTTTTTTCAGGGTCTGTTTTTACAAGATTTTTTTTTCTGAAACAGTTTTGTCCCTGTAAATATTTGTACTATTTGTATTTGCTATCTTGACTCCCTTGAGGAAGACGAGATCTTGTATTTTCCTGGCTAAATAAACGATAAATAATTAATAAAATAGAAGCAGAGATTACCGTGATACAAAGATGTTGCTTTAAAAAAAAAGAAGGGACTGTGGATGACAGGAGGGTGGGTGGGGCTTAAGTGAAGGATGGAGGGAGAGGAGAAGTGGTAGCAGTGAAGGGAAGGGGGGAGGTGGAAACAGCAGTTAATGACTGTGAGGCTGTTCTCTCCACGATGCCTAACAAGCTGCAATTACTCTGCAAACACACACACACACACACACACACACACACACACACACACACACACACACACACACACACACACACACACACACACACACACACACACACACACACACACACACACACACACACACACACACACACACACACACACACACAGCACCATTGTGCAGCCACTGAAAAATGTGTGTGTGTCAGTGATGTGTAAAAACCTGTGAACGAACACATAAACATGCCTGTGTGTAAGCGTGAGTGGGTGTGTTCTTATATCTGTTACCTCTTTGGGACCCTTTCTGGCATAAACTAGTCTTCGTGGAGATCCAAAAACCTGGTCCTAACATAGCAAAAAACCTCATTTCCGAGGCACTGGGGTTAATAAAGGCTCTATCTATCTGTCCATACAAAAATGGAGCAGTTTTACGTAACAAGACACGGCATCGATCCAGGAGACATCTTCCTCCCCCACGATGACACCGCCGTATATGCCAGGCCTGTATGTGGCGCTGTAGTGCTGCTACAGAAAGACACCAAAACCAAGGAAGAAGGCCATTTTATACTAATCCCTATAGGTATTTAAGGGAGTGCAGTGTTTCAACCCTTAAACTAAGTCTAACCTTTACCCTAAAACCAGGTCTCAACTCTGAGTCTTCAAGTTTGTAAACCACCGCACTCTCCCAACCAAACCCCATTGAGTAAATCGTTGGTTTTCGTTCGCGGGACACAGGAGTTGTTGATCCACTGCTGCCTCCATCACTGAGTTCAAATGTCTTCATTTGTCAAATCATTCTGATTGACCTCAGTGACACAAAGTGACCACATGAGGCAGCAGTGGACCAGCAGTGGACCAGTAGCTCCTGCGACCCGATTTTCTCTATGGACTCTGGTGTGGGAGAGTGAGTCGAGTTAACCAAACGGTACATTTGTCATATGCAGTCCATGGTCTGAGGTTTGCACCCAGATCACAGTCTTAGAAATAAATGTGTTGGTCTGTGCATGTGTTCACTGACCTGTGTGTGTGTGTGTGTGTGTGTGTGTGTGTGTGTGTGTGTGTGTGTGTGTGTGTGTGTTTGTTCACACACACTGTGGCCATAAATAGTCCGTGCTATCAGCAGTGTGGGCATTCCAGGACAGGGCAGAGTGTTATCAGAGTAGAGGGAACGACCTGCACGATGGTTTTTCTCACACACACTGAGGAGGAAGGAGGGTCCAGAAGGTCCAGAGGGTCTGGTTCACGCTGAACCACAACCTTCTGGACCGTGGATGGACTGAACGGGTGTGGAATATAATATATCCAGTTATAATCTCTGCTGTAATCTGGCATCACTATAATATAATGCTGTTCATGAAAGAGCCATTACATTACATTAGAGCCATATTTAGGACTGCGACTAACGATTATTTTGGTAGTCAACTAATCAGCCAATTAGTTCTTGAATGACTTGATTAGTCACGATTATTTCTATTTATTTAGAATAAACACAACAAAACAACACCTTTTAGTGTAAAATACCACATTTTCAAAATAAAATTCTGCACATAAACTTTTGTGGTTGAGCTCTAACAGTTTCACGTTGTTGTTTTTTTTTGAATTAGCTGCGACTTTGACGCCCCCTCGTGCCCACACCGTGTGATGCTCAGTGAAGCTTTTGATAACTTTTAATCCCCATCTCGTCCAGTGTGACAGGACCACATTTGAAGTTGATGGCTTTAAATCTGTAGAAGTAGTGCAGGTGGAAATTTGCAAAGAAATTTGCCCGCCAATGCCTATTTAATCCAAAATGGCCACCCATCTTCCTGTGGCGTTTAGGACAGAGGTCCAGACTTGATAAACATGTGTACCAACTTTCATTCAAACAGATTTGTTTCCCACCATAAATGACCATGTTTAGCCTCCAAAATGTTGAAATACAATTTGATGGATGGGCGAGGAGAGGAGTTCAAAGATGGATGAGTTCATTTGAAGCTGATGAAGTTTGTTTGGAGAGAAAGGAACTCATGGAAACACACAAACAGCCAGAGTGAGAAACGCACTCACACACACACACACACACACACACACACACAGAGTGCAGGGTGGGGTGTTTTAGAGGCTGCTTTTACTAATGGTTCATTGAGAAAGCTCCGTTGTTTACCGTCTGGCTGCAGTCTGACCTTGGCAGCTTCACCGACTGAGACGACGCGTCCGAGTGAAGACGGCGGAATATTAAACGACCACGCTGGAAAAACACGACAAACTGGTGGCGTCACGTAGCATCTGCAGAGCGCCCGACCACGACGACGCGACTCCTCCTCCTCTGACTGTTAGATAACGAGCGAACCACACGCTGTTGGATCCACTCACAACATGAGTGGATTGTTTTCAGTCCTGCGGTGCATTTGTGGAGGTGACGTGCAGAATCTAAACAAAGTGACGTGAGCGGAAGCAGAGGAACCAGCGGAGTTTGGTCTTTTCCTTCAGAGAAGAAGTGAGGAAACACTTTAACTTTCTGTTTCTTACAGATTACTCTGAACTTTACACTGTCAGACAGTGTAAGTATGTAAAACACTCACTCTCCCACACCAAACCCCATAGAGAAAACCAGTGATTTAAGCTGGCAGGGACACGGGAGCTGCTGGTCCTCTGCTGCCTCATGTGGTCACTTTGTGTCACTGAGGTCAATCTGAACAAAGGATTTTAAACACTGAAGTGACAAAACAAGACATTTGAACTTAGTGATGGATGAAAATGTCCTCACTTTCTGAACATGTCCTCACCTTCTAAACATGTCCTCACTTCTAAACATGTCCTCACTTTCTGAACATGTCCTCACTTTCTAAACATGTCCTCACTTTCTGAACATGTCCTCACCTTCTAAACATGTCCTCACTTCTAAACATGTCCTCACTTTCTGAACATGTCCTCACTTTCTAAACATGTCCTCACTTTCTGAACATGTCCTCACTTTCTGAACATGTCCTCACTTTCTAAACATGTCTTCACTTTCTAAACATGTCCTCACTTTCTGAACATGTCCTCACTTTCTAAACATGTCCTCACTTTCTGAACATGTCCTCACTTTCTAAACATGTCTTCACTTTCTAAACATGTTCTCACTTTCTGAACATGTCCTCACTTTCTAAACATGTCCTCACTTTCTGAACATGTCCTCACTTTCTGAAAATGTCCTCACTTTCTGAACATGTCCTCACTTTCTAAACATGTCCTCACTTTCTGAACATGTCCTCACTTTCTAAACATGTCCTCACTTTCTGAACATGTCCTCACTTTCTAAACATGTCCTCACTTTCTGAACATGTCCTCACTTTCTAAACATGTCTTCACTTTCTAAACATGTCCTCACTTTCTAAACATGTCCTCACTTTCTGAACATGTCCTCACTTTCTAAACATGTCTTCACTTTCTGAACATGTCCTCACTTTCTAAACATGTCCTCACTTTCTAAACATGTCTTCACTGGGTTCACTGGGTCGAGCTGGGACTGTGTCGTGGAACAGCGTCATGTGATGATTTAGTGTGTCATTAACAACGAGCACTGGGGATTGGGTACTTTTCTCAACCCTCCCGTTACAAACCCACTTCCCTTCCACTCGGCCGTTGGCTGCCAGAGTCTTTTTGTATGAACCGTACCTGGTAGAGGAAGCGCTGGCTGAACTGGTGCATGGCTCCCTGCAGCTGGCTGCGCTGACTCTGCCACTGCTGGTAGTTCCGCACCGACTCAGCCGTGGGCCTCTGCCACGTGGTGGTCCTGGTGTTGTGGTCCACGTAGTAGAACCTGCCCTGCTGGTCCACTCGCTTCTCCCATCTGGTTCAGAGGAAAGAGAAACAACATGTTTATGAAGTCAACTGACAGTAGCACTGATTTAGACAGACGTGCAAAAAGAGTCTAAAATACTTTATATAATTATAAACATCATGATAAATAATAGATTACATGTCATCAATGAGGAAAGTCACTGTACTTCTTACACTTTAACCAGGAAATGAGGTCACAATTCTCTCTTTAAAAGCTTTCCAGCCTGATTCAGTGTCCTTTAATGTTGGTCAAACAGTGGTTTCCTCTGTGTGTGTGAGATGCGGCACTTGGTCAGGATGGTTAAGGTAAGGGTAAAGGACCAGGGAGTGCATTATGTCAGTGAATGGCATACAAACATGTGTGTGTTAGTATAAATTCTGCTTCTTCTCCTGCACAGTGAACCTTTACCTGTCAACCGTGTGGATGTTCTACGTTTCCTCACTTTCAGCTCTGTGTGTTTGGATATCTCTCACACACACACACACACACACACACACACACACTTGTGCTCTGTCCTGCACAGGAAACTAGGACTTTCAGTTCTCTGGATCCTCCCACTGGACCCAGGCCTCTAAATAGACTCCCCTCTGTTGCAGGGGAGGATTAATGCAAACACACACTCATACTCTGTCACTGTGTGTGTGGATCTCACTCGTGCTGCAGAATTGTGCATTTCCTTCTCGTACAGTATTAAGGTTTATTACAGAAAGTCGGTAGATTTTTTTAAAAAGTGGACGGGGTCTGTAAAGTCTTTATATATTCACACGGAAACGACACAAAACATAAACAGACGGACATTATTTTTTTTTCTTTCCAAAGTGTCTCTAAAGCGTGTTTGAACATTGAAGTCAACTTTATTTGTTAATTGTTGCAGAGTTAAAGGCAACAGTGACGCCAAACGTACAAAACATCAAATCAATAAAGGATTTGGAGAATAGTCAGAATACTTTGATCAGGAATGACCGGGGACCGTTCTAAAGAAGAACAGTGAGGAAACTCTGGGTTGTTAATGACGTGACCGGTACTAAGAGTTTAAATCAGATAGCAGAACTAAGTAGAGGCTCTCAGACGAGCCTCTGTGGGCTCTGGGATTTTCCCTGGCTCCAGTAAATAACCAGCTAGTGCTAATATCAGACTGTGAGAGGCAGAGCGGTCAGGGAGAGAGAGACGTTCCCTCAACCAAACAACCCCCTCATCCTCACGGCTGAAGTGTCCCTGAGCAAGACACCGAGTCTCATCCCTTTGGTGGATCCTCCTGACCACAAGAGACGAGGAGAGAACAAAGCAGAGGTCCTTATTCCTCCTGCTTTTCCTTACATCGGCCACATGAGCGAGCTGGAGTTTCCTCGGGGTGATAATGTCCAACATGTGGGTTCAATTCTCAGTGGAGACACCAGTTTATCAGAGACTCCCACAGCGAGGCAGGAGCTGCAGGACCTGGAAATGTCATTTACGGTTCATACAGAATTATAGACCTTTTGTTGTGTTGCGGCTCATCTGGTGTTTGTTTCTTCCATGTCTGTGAAGACATATCTGCTTTCTTTGACACTTGTAACTATTTTCCCACCGCGCAGTCGTGGCACGGCTCCACTCGCCGTCAACAGACTGAAGGTCACTGATTGGTCAGAGAGTGTCGTCACTGAAGAGTCAAAATCTACTCATAATTCCAAATCTATTTATAATTCCAAAATCTACTTGAAATCCCAAAATGTATTTATAATCCCAAAATCTACTCATAATTCCAAATCTATTTATACCTCCGAAATCTATTTATAATCCCAAAAGCCAGTGATTGGTCAAAGAGTGTCGTCACTGAAGAGTCATGAGTGCGACGTCCGACACAAGAATCAAAGTGAACAAAGCTGAATTGTAGACTAAAGTTAAAAAACCTGAAAACCTGTTAATCTGCAACATTTAGCAAAGCAAACGTGTTGAAGAGAGGAGTTTGGTGGATTTAGAGACAGCACTGCTGAAAGTCCAGTGACTGTGTCAGTTTTGTTTTAATATGGGGGGGTTCAGCCACATTTAGCCTCGTGCCATGACTCATGCAGCTGGAAGTCCTCGCCCTGTCTGATGCTATTTATCACCAGTCCTTTAAAAAGTGCTATCTATATGATGTCTTTGCTTATAGACTGTTCTCACTCATTGTTTTTCCCAGGCTTCATTTAAACCATCTCCATCAACAGGAAATTCACTCCACTTCACTTTCTCTGCTGTAGATAGTCATCAAGGTGGTTTTTTAAAATGTTTAATGTTAGGTTTTGATCGTATCAGTAATTGTTGAGTTCCCTCACTTGTTCTTTTTTTACTGTGTCAAGTTTCTGTTCAAGACTTTTTTCTCACTCTACCACTGAGCTACCATCACCACAAATTAGCATTTTTGTCCACACCGAACTCTCGTTTTTGGGAGCCCAGGAAACACAACCATCTTTGATCCTGAGGTTTTTGTTTTTACCTTGTTACTCCCCGCATCCCCTGGACTGTACGGGGACGTAACAGGGAAAAAATGGCCTTAAACTGAAACACATCTCAACCGCCCACCTTTGTGTTTTCATGGACAAAATCACGTCATAGCCTCCAGCTCTCTCTAGTGCTGTGTTCACACTGGACGCAACGACAACTTTACAAACAGAGTCAATCCACATTAGCTGAGCGGAGCGGTGCGACTGGCGTGATAGAAAATCCACTCATAGTTTCAAAATCTACTTATAGTTTTAAAATCTACTTATAGTTTCAAAATCTACTCAAAGTTCCAAAATCTACTTATAGTTTCAAAATCTACAAATAGTTTCAAAATCTACTCAAAGTTCCAAAATCTACTTATAGTTTCAAAATCTACAAATAGTTTCAAAATCTACTCAAAGTTCCAAAATCTACTCCAAGTTCCAAAATCTACTCATAGTTTCAAAATCTACTCAAAGTTCCAAAATCTACTTATAGTTTCAAAATCTACTCAAAGTTCCAAAATCTACTTATAGTTCCAAAATCCACTCATAGTTTCAAAATCTACTCATAGTTTCAAAATCTACTTATAGTTTCAAAATCTACTCAAAGTTTCAAAATCTACTTATAGTTTCAGAATCTACTTATAGTTTCAAAATCTACTTACAGTTTCAAAATCTACTCAAAGTTCCAAAATCTACTCATAGTTTCAAAATCTACAAATAGTTTCAAAATCTACTCAAAGTTCCAAAATCTACTTATAGTTTCAAAATCTACAAATAGTTTCAAAATCTACTCAAAGTTCCAAAATCTACTCAAAGTTCCAAAATCTACTCCAAGTTCCAAAATCTACTCCAAGTTCCAAAATCTACTCAAAGTTCCAAAATCTACTCATAGTTCCAAAATCCACTCATAGTTTCAAAATCTACTCATAGTTTCAAAATCTACTTATAGTTTCAAAATCTACTCAAAGTTTCAAAATCTACTTATAGTTTCAGAATCTACTTATAGTTTCAAAATCTACTTACAGTTTCAAAATCTACTCAAAGTTCCAAAATCTACTCATAGTTTCAAAATCTACAAATAGTTTCAAAATCTACTCAAAGTTCCAAAATCTACTCATAGTTTCAAAATCTACAAATAGTTTCAAAATCTACTCAAAGTTCCAAAATCTACTCAAAGTTCCAAAATCTACTCCAAGTTCCAAAATCTACTCATAGTTTCAAAATCTACTCAAAGTTCCAAAATCTACTTATAGTTTCAAAATCTACTCAAAGTTCCAAAATCTACTTATAGTTCCAAAATCCACTCATAGTTTCAAAATCTACTCATAGTTTCAAAATCTACTTATAGTTTCAAAATCTACTCAAAGTTTCAAAATCTACTTATAGTTTCAGAATCTACTTATAGTTTCAAAATCTACTTACAGTTTCAAAATCTACTCAAAGTTCCAAAATCTACTCATAGTTTCAAAATCTACTTACAGTTTCAAAATCTACTTAAAGTTTCAAAATCTACTTAAAGTTTCAAAATCTACTCATAGTTTCAAAATCTGCTCATAGTTTAAAAATCTACTCAAAGTTTCAAAATCTACTTATAGTTTCAGAATCTACTTATAGTTTCAAAATCTACTTACAGTTTCAAAATCTACTTAAAGTTTCAAAATCTACTCATAGTTTAAAAATCTACTCATAGTTTCAAAATCTACTCATAGTTTCAAAATCTACTGCAGTCCAGGTGTCCCAGGACTGAAGGACACTTAAAGAAGTCAATAAAGGAAAGACATGAGAGGAAATAATCTCTGATGAAGCTCAAGTGTTTTCTCCTTAAAAAACAAAACAAACACTAACCATTTATAAAAGGACCAGTGACGTCAAGATGGAGGCTCAACATAAACAGCCAGTGTGGCTTTGTGGTCTATGGATGTCATGTGACATGGATTATTGTATTTTTTTGTAACTACTGCTGGACTATGACGAGGAGGAGGAGGAGCTGAGCTCGTAGTAGATTTGATAAAGAACAGTATGTTTTCCTGCAGTCAGCTTAGGACAAATTTAATTCAGCTTCCAAACCTTAAACAGTTCCTGGTGTGTGTGTGTGTGTGTGTGTGTAGCGCAGCATTAGCCAGCTAATTGATCCTGTGAAGGTCCAGCGGCCAACACAACACACTGCTGCTGCTGCTGCTGCTGCTGCTGCTGCTGCCACTGCTGCTGCTGCTGCGGCGTGTGCAAGTACATGTGGAAGTTGAGAAAGGACTTTTGTTCTGGCCCCCGCCCCCCCGCTCTCTATCCTCACACGGAAAATGTGAGATGGGGGTTGGAGGTTGGAGAGGTGGGGGTGACCTTTTCCTAAACACAGCCTCTCTTTCTCTCTGTCACACACACATAAAGGTGCAGGAGTGTGTCGCAGCTTTTACTCCCCTCATGATGCACAAACACAGTCGCACGCTCACGTTATAAACACCATTCATGCTTCTTATGCCTTTATCCAGTTCCATTACATTACATTACATGTCATTTAGCAGACGCTTTTATCCAAAGCGACTTACAATGGAATTGAGTACAATCAGCCAGGGGTGGAGTCGAACTTGCGACCATGATGTCTTTCGCACACAGGGTACTGGTCTTAACCACTGAGCCACTCCACCTCCAAAAGTTCCAAAATCGACATGTAATTCTAAAGTCGACTTGTAATTCTAAAGTCGACTTACAATTCTAAAGTCGACTTGTAATTCTAAAGTCGACTTGTAATTCTAAAGTCGACTTGTAATTCTAAAGTCGACTTGTATTCTAAAGTCGACTTGTAATTCTAAAGTCGATTTACAATTCTAAAGTCGACTTGTAATTCTAAAGTCGACTTGTATTCTAAAGTCGACTTGTAATTCTAAAGTCGACTTGTAATTCTAAAGTCGACTTGTAATTCTAAAGTCGACTTGTATTCTAAAGTCGACTTACAATTCTAAAGTCGACTTGTAATTCTAAAGTCGACTTGTAATTCTAAAGTCGACTTGTAATTCTAAAGTCGACTTACAATCCTAAAGTCGACTTGTAATTCTAAAGTCGACTTGTAATTCTAAAGTCGACTTACAATCCTAAAGTCGACTTGTAATTCTAAAGTCGACTTGTAATTCTAAAGTCGACATGTAATTCTAAAGTCGACTTGTAATTCTAAAGTCGACTTGTATTCTAAAGTCGACTTGTAATTCTAAAGTCGATTTACAATTCTAAAGTCGACTTGTAATTCTAAAGTCGACTTGTATTCTAAAGTCGACTTGTATTCTAAAGTCGACTTGTAATTCTAAAGTGGATTTACAATTCTAAAGTCGACTTGTAATTCTAAAGTCGACATACAATTCTAAAGTCGACTTGTAATTCTAAAGTCGACTTGTAATTCTAAAGTCGACTTACAATTCTAAAGTCGACTTGTAATTCTAAAGTCGACTTACAATTCTAAAGTCGACTTGTAACCCTAACCATGTAATTCTAAAGTCGACTTACAATTCTAAAGTCGACTTGTAACCCTAACCATGTAATTCTAAAGTCGACTTACAATTCTAAAGTCGACTTGTAATTCTAAAGTCGACATGTAATTCTAAAGTCGACATGTAATTCTAAAGTCGACTTACAATTCTAAAGTCGACTTACAATTCTAAAGTCGACTTGTAATTCTAAAGTCGACTTACAATTCTAAAGTCGACTTGTAATTCTAAAGTCGACTTACAATTCTTAAGTCGACTTGTAATTCTAAAGTCGACTTGTAATTCTAAAGTCGACTTGTAATTCTAAAGTCGACTTTAGAATTACAAGTCGACTTACAATCCTAAAGTCGACTTGTAATTCTAAAGTCGACTTGTAATTCTAAAGTCGACTTGTAATTCTAAAGTCGACTTACAGCAGGACGTTGTCCTTGACGTTAGCCGCTCAACAACAGACTCGCCGTATTAAAGCTACATCAGAGTAAAGGTGAGTGATGTCTTAAAAATGCGTTCACTGCTTTATTTCACGGTTTTCCATGACGTCGGTTCACAAAAACGACCCCAGAGTCATGTGACGTCTGTCCGATAACAGAGAGAAAAGCACAGATGAACACATGAACATGCCTACCCTGGAGGCAGTGGTCTCTCCCAGGTTGTGGTTTTGGTGTTGTGGTCGACGTAGTACACTCTGCCATGTGGCAACACACGCTGCTCCCAACTGAACACACAGAGAGAGAGAGAGAGAGACAAAGGTATAGTATTATAAATTATAGAAGACAATTTGTCAAGACTGTCTTCACTCAGGCCACGCCCACACGAAACGGAACAAAGCCTAAACCATCGTGTAAAAGACAGACATATCTGCGTCCACATGGAAAAGCTTTATCCTCCATGAGGGTCGCGCGGGGTGATGCGCCACCGGTGATCTGTCAGATCAGACAGATGATCAGACTGGTGGATTTAGAGACAGCTGAAGGTCCAGTGCTGTCAGATCAGTTTTTGAATTTTCCAGATATCGTGTACAGATACAGTGTAGGAGTTACAGAAATGAGAAGTCCTGGTTCTCACCCTGCAGGGAGGGACTCTGTCGTGGTGTTGCTGCTAGTCGGCTCCGTGCTGCTGCTGGGCATGGAGTTCAGACCGGGCTCTGCTGGACCTGCTGGACCTGCTGGACCCAGAGCGTCCTGTCCTGGAGGAGGACTACTGCCGCCGGCAGCCGGGGATTCGCACGGCGGCGCGGGCGGAGGAGGCGTGTGACAGGCCACGCCGCCGTGACTGCTCTCCGGCCCATTTGACGTCAACTCCACTTTGTCTGAGGGAAGATTGAGAGAATGGTTAAAAAAAAGTGAAAAATAACAACGATGATGATGATGATGTTACGGTGAAGCAGGACGTAAACATCAGCTCACTGAAGCCTAACTTAAGACACCATAGCTGGTGTCACTATGTCTCACAGTCCTGACTGGAAACTTTGTAAAAAAAAAAAACACTCACTCTCCCACACCAAAGTCCAGAGAGAGAATCTGTGATTTTAGCTGCGGAGAAACAGGAGCTGCTGGTCTACTGCTGCCGCCCCAAATTGACAAAAACACACATTTGAACTCAGTGATGGAGGCAGCAGAGGATCAACAGCTCCTGTGTGTGTGTGATGTTAAAATCACTGGTTTTCTCTGTGGACTTTGGTGTGGGAGAGTGAGCCGTTTACAAACCTCATTTTCCTGTTTTCCAGAGTCTCACAGTGAGATAAAGACGTGACACATGTTCTTAAAGACATCATAGACTGAAACTGAGGTGTTTGTTTTTCACTGAGTTTGTGCCCGTCCGCCGCGGCTTCCTCCTGCCACAGGAAGTGCACAAAGTAACTTTGTATAAAACACCACATCAATAATGCTGAGGTATCATGTGTCTAAATCTCTATGTAAAGAAAAAGCATTGTGTATATAATCATCAGAAAGTCATACGGTGTGAGATGAAGTGGTTATTTCCCACGATGCAGCAGACGGCACGTCTTTGTTGGGGTTCAAGTGCAGTTTGTTATTAAAGTGTAAATCGTGTGAGTGTGGTGTTTACCTGCGCTGTTTCCTGGACTTCCGGTACTCTTAGAGGAGAGACGGTGAGCGGAGGAACCCGGCGCGGGGCTCTGCTCCTCAGGCAGCTCCCCATTAGTCAGAGAGCTCCTACTGGAGCACCCTGGAGAAGCACTCTGTGAAGCCCCCACCGAGTGTCTGTTACTCCTGTCAACAGAGAGACGGAGAGAAATGGCATGTGGAGCAGTTGAGGCAAGATAGTGGAACAAAAGGAGAGGGAGATGAAGACGGAACAGTTTAGTGGATTATGTGTTTTTAGACACTGAACTGGTGAAAACATGATTTTTTTTTGTATTTAAATAACAGCTCACGTCATAAATGATAATGTCTACATTATCTTTAGTACATAGTCACATCTTTATCTCACTCTATCACACACTTTTCCAACAGGAAACTGAACTCACTCACTCTCCCACACCAAAGTCCACAGAGAAAATCAGTGATTTTAACATCACTCACTGCTGCCTCCATCACTGAGTTCTAATGTCTTATTTTGTCAATTTAGCTTTCTAAATACTTCATTCCAATTTATTTTAGTGACACAAAGTGACCACACGAGGCAGCAGTAAAGCAGCAGCTCCTGTGTCCCCGTGAGCTAAAATCACTGATCTTCTCCATGGGGTGAGTGAGCAGTTTACAAACTGTTAGAAAAGTCTGTCTCACAGTGAAATAAAGCCGTGAACATGTTCTCAAAACTCCATAAACTTAGACTGCTGTGGCTTTTATGTGGCAAGTCTTTTGTTAAGAGGCCTAAATCTGCTTTTCCTTACGTCCCCTGATGGCAGCCATGGTTTCAACGTCTTTACCGGAAAAAAAAGAAAAGAAAAAAAGAAAAAGAAAAAGAAAAAGAAAAAGAACTTTGCAAATCTGACAAAAGCCTTAAACATGCAAAGATAAACATGTTGGCTTTTCCTCCCCAGGACTGAGGAATGCTGAGGCCGAGCCTGGACAGGAATAAGCAGAAGCCTGAGCTCAGTGTTTCAGTCGACCACAGTAAGTAGAAGAAGGTGTGTGTGTGTGTGTGTGTGTGTGAGAACAACAACAGAAATCACCTCTGCTTCCTTTGGATGCTGACCGTTTCCCTCCGACAGCCGTGCTTTAACGGTGTTTAGTGGGAAATACCATCTGACCCCATGCAACCCACGCCACAGAGCTTTGAAACGCAGCCCACTCTTCTATTTATTACCCCCCCCCCCCCCCCCCCCCCTCTGCAACCACATTTGGGGGGAAGCAACATGCTGGCACTCTGCGTAAGTGCTTTAATCAACTGTCCTGGCACAAACTGCCTTGATTCTATTCTTTTTTTTCCCTTTTGCTTCTACCATTTATTTTGATTTAAAAATGCCATTTCACCTCTAGTTTAAAGATTTTCATAAAATCGCTTAGCAACTGGCATTCGAGGAACGAGGTTACGCAAGTTCTTTATATGATATGATTCTTTATCGTTTCACCACAAAATGTCTGCTGGGATTTTAAAAACTGTGTGTCTTTGACCTTGTTTGGTTTAGACGCCTGTGAAAAGTTGGATTTCACATTCTTCGTGTGTGTACATGTGTATGTTTGGGTTTAAGACGAAAACCGCAGCGGCGCAGACACACAATCTGTGCTCTTACTTCTCATGTGGAACGCAGTCCAGGAGTTTGGAGGAGAAAGAGTTTTGCACAAAAATATGGGAAGAGACGCTGACAGATCAAATCAAAGTGCCATTTAGTCATGTCAATTTATTTTAAAATACTTTTCTATGGAAGCCCAGAGTCAAATCTGCCTTCAAAAGAGAAAAGAAAAATCTGTTAAAAGTCAGAATTATGAGCTAAAACAAGTCGAAGGTATGAGATAAAACAAGTCAGACTTATAAGATAAAACAAGCCAGACTTATGATATAAAAGTCAGACTTATGATATAAAAGTCAGACTTATGAGATAAAAAGTCAGACTTATGAGATAAAAAAGTCAGACTGATAAGATAAAAAAGTCAGAATTATGAGATATAACAAGTCAGACTTATGAGATATAACATGTCAGACATTTGAGATAAGTCAGACTTATGAGATATAACATGTCAGACATATGAGATAAGTCAGACTTATAAGAAAAAAAGTCAGACTTATGAGATAAAACAAGTAAGACTTATGATTTAAAAGTCAGACTTATGATATAAAAGTCAGATTTATGAGATAAAACAAGTCAGACCTATGAGATAAAACAAGTCAGAATTATGAGATAAAACAAGTCAGACTAATGATCTAAAAGTCAGAATTATGATATAAAACAAGTCAGACTTATGAGATAAAAAGTCAGACTTATGAGATAAAAGTCCGAATTATGATATAAAACAAGTCAGACTTATGAGATAAAAAGTCAGACTTATGAGATAAAAAGTCAGAATTATGAGCTATAACAAGTCAGACTTATGAGATATAACACGTCAGACATATGAGATAAGTCAGATTTATAAGATAAAAAAGTCAGAATTATGAGATAAAACAAGTCAGACTTATGAGATAAAACAAGTCAGAATTATGTGATAAAACAAGTCAGACTTATGAGATAAAACAAGTAAGACTTATGAGATAAAACAAGTCGGACTTATGAGATAAAACAAGTTAGACTTATGAGATAAAACAAGTCAGAATTATGTGATAAAACAAGTCAGAATTATGTGATAAAACAAGTCAGACTTATGAGATAAAACAAGTAAGACTTATGAGATAAAACAAGTCGGACTTATGAGATCAAACAAGTCAGAATTATGTGATAAAACAAGTCAGAATTATGTGATAAAACAAGTCAGACTTATGAGATAAAACAAGTCAGACTTATGAGATAAAAAGTTGAAATTGTTTGAATTGTTTTATGCTCAGTTTCCTCTTTTTTCCACAGGCAGAGAAAAGTCCTCCATGTTTCACTAAAACAACTGTTCTGACCAAACCTGACCCGAGCCTGGCAGGTCGCCATACTGTGTGTGAGTGTGAGTGTGAGTGTGTGCTGACCTGCTGTGAGGTCCAGCAGCAGTGGGCGTCTCTTCACTCAGTGTCCTCCTCAGGTTCGGTCTTTCTGACTGAAGCATCTCTGCAGAAAAAGTCACACAACGTCATCATATTTTCTCCATTTATCGATGAGTTCAGTTTGGTCCATTAAATGTTGATCAGTGTTTGTCAAACGTGGAAATGATGTTCTGATTAAATTACTGAATAAAAAACCCCAGTGAAACCCATCAATTATTAAAGTAGTTTATAAATAGTAAGTAGTAAATTCTTTTATCAATGAATTGTTGCAGAAACTGTTTGTTGCATCAAGACGGAGAGTTTATGAAACTATGTTTACACTGCACATATATTCTGGTTACTCACCATCTTTACAGCATATTTTATTCTATGTTTTATTATTGTATATTTGTATATTTGTATATTTGAACGTGTTTAAATTAATCTTCTTTGCTGCTGAAACTCTGTGAAATCCTCCAGTTGTGGAGTATATACTATGTACGTATATACGTATACACATATACACACAAAAATATAGCTATATATGTATATATGCACATATACATGTATGTGTATACATATGCACATATATACGTAAATATACACACAAATATATGTGTATATATGCATGTATATACGTACATATGTACACATATACACACAAATATATATGTATATATACACACCTGTATATTTGTATTGTATATATACACATGTACACATATACACACATATATATATACACACACATACATGCAACACACACACGTATATATAAATATATATATATATATATATTGTATATATTCACAAAGAGGCAAACATACATATATATATGCAGCTCTTTAGAGTAAAGTAAATAGGTAATCTCTCTCTCTCACACACACACACACACACACACACACTGAAAGAGAGTCTTGTGGCTGGAGCTTGATGGACATACAGAAAAATAAAAACAGTGGTCATGACAAGAAGCCATTTTGTCATAAGGTGCTCAGTGAGTCCATCACACCCTTCCCTCTTAACGGCCCATGTCTAATTACCTGTGTGTGTGTGTGTGAACATGTCAAGGGTGTAGAAAGTAGATTTTCCAGTCAGTGCAGAGAAAATAAATACACAAAAACAGTATGTTTCAGCTCAGCAGCTGCTGTTGGTGGACAAAGATTTAAAGATTTTTTTTTTCAACATAAAGGGACAGTTCAAGGTTTGTGTAGACACAGAAACTGTAAACCACTCACTCTCCCACACCAAAGTGATTTTAACATCACTGCACATAGTTGTTTATCCACTAAATTCAAATGTCTGATTTTGTCACAGCTTTTAAAATCCTTCGGTCAGAGTTAGCTCAGTGACAAAAAGTGACCACACGAGGTAGCAGAGGACCAGCAGCTCCTGTGTCCCCTCAAGCTAAAATCACTGATTTTCTCTATGGACTTTGGGATAAAGACATGGACATGTTCAGAAGACACCGCAGACTATACCGGACGTAGATTTTATTACATGAGTACTTTCGCTGAGAGCAAGCCTCCAGGTTTCAGGTTTCAGACCGGGCTCAGAGTCAGTGCCGACTTTGTGTCAAGCCCTTCATGTTTATTATTTGTGTTTTAATTTGATCAGGACTGTGACGTCAGACAGGAAACCAAGTGCTGGAGTCACGTGTATATGTGGTCACATACGGTCAGTTAATGCACAGGTTCTAGAAAGTTCTTACAGCCCCTGCTTCTGTGGGACACACTGGTATCTATACAGTTACTGGAGTAATCTACTTATAGTTCCTAAATCCACTTATAGTTCCAAAATCAATTTATAATTCCAAATCCACACGCACACACAAACACAGTCTAGTGTGAAAACATTTAAAATGTTTCAGTGATGAGACAGAACCTGAAAACATGATGTTCTGTATGTTTGTGTTGTGAGGACAAAAATGGCCGCCCTCCTCCTCAACATGATGTCCACGTGAGGACATGAGGTTCCACACACACACACGCACACGCACACACACACACACACACACACACA
>NC_081145.1:28613623-28638623 GCF_958295425.1 Solea solea
AAGCACAACAGAAGTGGTATGTAACTGAGTTCCTGAGTGCAGGAAGTTTCCAGCTTCCGACTACAAATGGAACGCGCCATAGATGGGACGCCAAAGTCTGCTGCCACCTAGTGGCTGGAGGCTTGAATACGACACAAAACCACAAAACAGTTTAAAATACAGTTTATCTGTGTGGAGTAAAGTAAAGAGAGCAGTTTTAACTCCAGTTTTCCAACCGTGTGTGCATTGTGGGTAAACACACACACACACACACACACACACACTGTGTGTTCTGTTCCATGCACTTCCATGTTCAGAACAAAACACATGGGGAGTGGATTTGGGTCACAGGGCAACAGAGCGGAACACTGCCCTCTGGTGGAGGAGAAGAAAACACCTGGGGTCTGTGAGGCCTCACAACTAGAGGGCAGTGTTGAGACTGAGACGGATCCAGAACTAAACTAAACTAAACTAAACTAAACTAATCAGACGTCAACCCTTTTGGTCGTCGAGTGATCGGTTACAGTGTTCTTGTTTTTCAGAATTAGAACAAGATTTTTCAACATCTTAAATGTGAATATTTCCAGGTTTAAAACAAAGAAATCTTTTAAACGGAATCATTTTTCGTTCCTGGACAAAAACAAAGACATTTGAGAACACCAATAACTCACTCCATGAGGAAAGTAAGAGAAGTCAGACCTTCTGAAGCTTCAGCTCCAGTTTGATTAAAGAAAATCAACATGTTATTGATCATTTCCTGATCGGTGAAGGTGGAGCGTTTCTTTTCTTTGTGGACAAAACAAAGTTTTCAGTCTTTCTTGATTACTTGATTATACACCAGGGGCCTCATGTATAAACCGTGCGTACGCTTGCTTTCACGCACAGACGCCGTGTATACAAATGTACTTGTACTCGAGCTGCGAATATTAAGCTGTGAAACAGTGTTTTAAAATAATATTATTAATGTGTCCACAGTGACAAACTCTACTGAAACACCACGTACGTCTGAACACGTGTGGATAACATCACACACACACACACACTACAAACCTGTGTGTGTGTGTGTGTGTGAGAGACTCACTCGCTTACTTTGAGCAAATCACTGAAATTAATTTTCCACAGATGAATATTTTCTCTATGTGACACAGTGATGTAAATAGACACACAGCTGCTGACATGAACACATGAACACATTTTAAACGCTCCAGTATAAAGTTAAGGACTCATTTGTTCCCATTTTAATCCACACGATAACGAAATAACTACAAAAAAGTTATTCCGCCACCGCTGCGTCTTTCATCGGAAGAGAAAGGCGATGCCGGTGTGCGCTCGTCAGCTGCTGGAGACTCCGCAACACCGGCATCTTCTTCCTCCCTCTTCCTCCTCTTCCTCCCTCCACAGCTTCCACAACACACTCAGTGACAGTAATGAATGGTCACATGGAGTAACTCAGTGAGCTCTGTCTGCTTATTCTTTATTAATATTAATATTAATATGAGAGCAGTCGCTGTGACCCTGACCTTTAGTTCCTTTGTGTTCATCACTAACAACCAAAATAATATATTTTTTTATTTTATTTTTTTATATTGATGCGTTGATCGCACACTTTCCTTCTTTTTCTTTTATTTCCCTCTTTCTTTGCTGCCTCATTTGTCCTTTTTCTTCAGAGACGGTGTTTGTATATTCATGTGTGGGTGGAACAGGGGCGTGGTGTGTTACTCATTCACCTCCGCTCAGTTTCACGTTTGATGGGATGTAGAAAGAAAAGTTACGCAGGACTTGGCGTACGCACGGTTTTATAAATCTGACATTTTCTTGTACTTTTCAATTGTGTGTGTACGCCGTCTTTTAGTATGAAAGCTGCGCACTCTTTCATTCATGAGGCTCCTGGTTTTCTGATTTCTCAGCCTCCTAAAGTGTGACTATTTCCTGAGAAATCACTCAAACTGACTCATGTTTGGTTGGGAACTCATGCATATTTCCAACACTGAGGGAGACTTTTCAACACTTTCTGACACTTTGTGGCCCATTGAATTAGTATGTTGAGAAAATAATCAGCAGATGAATCAATTATGACTGGACACTTAAAGCTCCTCCTCTCAGGCAATGACAATTTCACACCATTTTACCGTCTCGTGAATGACGTGAAGTGTAAGTATAACATAGTCTAACGCGCAGCACTCGACTGAAGAGGTGGTTTGTACCTTTGAGGATGAGCCGAGATTTCTCCGTGGTCTGTGCAGCCGAGGCTCTGCTCACACCGGCAGCCGCCATGACATCACAGCTCTGAAACAAACACAGACGTTCGTAAATACAACACAGGCGTACGCAGGGATGTGGCGCTCTAATTAAATTCATCATTCCTATGTTTATTTTACCCATTTATCCGACTTTCAACACAAATTGAAGCCAATTATTAATCTGTCCAAATTTCACATGAAAACAATAATATATATATATATATATATATATATATATATATATATATATATATATATATATACAGTGTTGTAATGTCATAAAGTACAAATACTTTGTTTCTGGACTTAAGTAAAAAATTCACCTATCTGTACTTTACTTTATATTTTATTGTTTTATAATTATATACATTTATATTTCTGGCATCTTGTACTTTTACTCCACGACATTTCCTCTAACTCTCTTTGTTACTCATGACTGCCAAATAAAATCCCAAGAAGAAGAGTTGGTATTATGGTCTGTATTCAAACAGAGCTTTTCTAGTCTTGATGAGCTGCTTTAGCACTACAGTTTTCACGCAATCGATTATTAATCAATTACTTAATGAATTGTCGACTATTTTGGTTATCAATTAATCAGTCCGGGTGTTTTTAAGGAATCAAAGCAAATTTTCTAATTTGTCAGCTTCTTAAATATCAGACATCTAAAATATATGGGAATAATATATATTCCCTAATATATATATATATATATATGGGAATTACTGATCCTGGGCTCATGTGTCGATCAGAGTCGTGGTTTAAGGCAGTTACCGGCAAGTACATGTGGTCCGGGGCCAATGTTTTTGTAAGCAATTTTATATATTAACGCTAAAACATCATTCCTTCATCAGACAAAGTTCCTTAAAAGTCTTCAACCCTGTTGTCTTTAATCAGCAGCTCGTTACAATTTGAAGAATTACTGCTGCTTCTTCTTCGAGCCAAACATATGCAAGTCGTTACTTCTCAAACCTGGCCGTCTCCGTGACAACAGCAGTGTTTTTATTTTAAGTTGACTGTCAATTCCAGCTACAACATCCATTTTTTTTCAGAAAAAAAGTTCTGAACTCTAATAATTTAAGATCAGATTTGTTAAATGGTCTGCCGGGCCCAGATACTGATGCTGGTGGGCCACCAATTGCTGACCAGTGGTTTAATGAAGGTTTTGGTGTGGACCTCAAGAGGATTTTTCAGGTTTTAAACTGGGGCCCCCAGTGGGTTCTCATCTTGTTATCGCTGCAACAATGTCTGATGAAGAGGAGGAGGATATCATCATCATCATCATCATCAGACTCAGGGACACAAAGTCCCCAGTGATACAGCACTGATAAGCCCATATACACAGTTAATATAGTTACTGATTAAACTCCGTGATTCGTTCCACTTCCTTAAAACAGGCGTTTTCTCACAAACATCACGAATCCGCTTTCGTTCGCTGCTGCGCATTAAACACAAACACGGAAGATGAACAAGGCTTTTGGAACCATCACTGACAAGCCAACTATGTCAACACTCGCACTTCCGATCAATGTTGTATTTCACATTAAAATTCGCGCGATAAAATATGTGTCGATCACAGAACGACAACGAATATGTGGCGCGTGAAGACATGTGTGTGTCAAACGTGAAGCTAATGCCAACAATACTACACAACTCAATGAAAGATTAAACATTTAAAAATACGTCTCTGCTTTTCCAGTGAGCTCTTGTTTTGGAGGTTAAGTCGTGAAACTTCCTGTGCGCGTATGCGCTAACTGTGGCGAGCTTGACCTGAGAGGACGCTAACCGTTAGCATCGAGGTTGGCAGGGACATCTCGTCAAAAGGACGCGTCCGTGAAAGCCGCTCTGTGCGGCGGACAGTGACAGAAGCGGCGCCGACGGTTTCGCGGTTCGCGTCAGAGGCGACGACACCGCTGACACGACGACAGAGCGGCTTTCATGTCTCCTTTCCTCCTACCTTTGTCAGCTGCGCTCCGCTGCTGTCGCTAACCAACTTTCATTTCCGCCTCACTGACGATACCACGTGACCCCTCCCCCTTCTCATGGCATAGAGGATTGTGGGTAATAAACTGTGGCAATAATTGATTTGAGTTTCTGTTGTTGTTTTCTTCAAAAAATGCTTTATTGTATTGTATTAGTATGCAAATACACAATTATAAAACAAAAGCATTCAAAAAAAAACTCTATAATTGTATACACAACAAAAATAAAGTATTTAACAAGAGAAATACAAAATGTAATGTTTTTTTTATTGTACAGTCATACATTGAAGAGACAAAAAAAATATTGTCAATATAAATATAATATATATATATTGTATTATATATAATATTATATAATATAACATTTGGTTAGTATAGTAGCTAAATTAGTTAAATAGAATTGTGAATTGATGAACCTTTCTAGCAACATCTGTGAATCCAAAAGATACATCTTTCCATAACATCGAGGATTTGGGGTAAATATGATCAACTATAAATCGTGGAAGTTTCCTCGAATAATTGATTTGAGTTGATGGAGACAAGCTCTTGGAAATTACAACTGGCTTCCACTACTACAACTACTACTAATAATTATTATTAATATCATGGACCAATAGGTACAATATCACATTTTTGAGGTATTAAACGTAGGTGAAAATGGCATGCAAATCAGAACTGGTGAAATATGTGAAAATATAAGGGAAAATACATGAAAGTGAAACAAAATAGCTCAGTGGCGCCTCCTAAGGTGAAACCCGGAAGTACTAAGAAGAAAGTTAGTTTCACAACAGTTGGTGGAAACATGTCACAGATTAAGACGAACAAAAAGTCCATCGGGACCATGACCTCGACTCCACGGGAAGTTGGTCATTTTGAATTTGGCGTCAAATCAATTACTTTCCCATTTTGAACAAATATTATTAGGGACTTGTTAGGGATTTGTTGTGAAGGTCCCGCAGTCTTTCCGGTCCGCAACGGAAGTAAGTTTGTCTTCTCGTGATGGCTCCGTAACAGACGAGTTTGCGCTAGTATGTGATTAATGTGACGTCCAGAGCGTTTAAAAAGGACTCGTTCCTCTACGCTGGCTCCGGTTTAACATGGTGAACGCGGATGAAATCGCAAAGTTGTGCTACGGGCGTTTCGATGAGCTTCCCCGGCGAGGGAAGCCTGAGGCGGGCAGAGAGTGGACTCTGCTGGCCGCTGTGGTCAAAGTCAGCCCCGGTGCTCAGTCTGACACAGGTTAGACACACAAGGAGTCAAATATCACTCATTATATTATATCACTACTGACCTTACTGAGTCACTTATTATGTTAACGTCTTGTTCTGAAATTAAATTCAGAGTCTTTATTCTGAGATATTTATTTAATATTCTGAGAGGTCGTCAATTGAGAATATTTAAGTAATTTCGAGATACTACGTCATTCTTGATGTATTAAATCACAGTTTTAGGATAGTTTTGTCGTTGTTTTGAGATATTGAGTCACAATTTCTATATACTTAGTCATTATCTTGAGAAATTAAGTCATCATTTTAAATATTTAATCATCATTTTGTGTTACTAAGTGATTATTTTGAGATACTAAGTCATTATTTATGAGATGCAAAATCGTCAATTTGAGATACTAAGTCATTCTTGTGAGATATTCTGAGTTCTAACTAATTATTTTGGGATTATATGTCACGATTTTGACATGCAACGTCATTTTAAATATTTAATCATCATTTTCAGATACAAAGTCATTATTCTGAGATATTAAGTTGTCAATTTAAAATATTCAATCATTATTTTGAGATACTAAGTGATTATTTTGAGATACTAAGTCATTATTTATGAGATGCAAAATCGTCAATTTGAGATACTAAGTCATTCTTGTGAGATATTCTGAGTTCTAACTAATTATTTTGGGATTATATGTCACGATTTTGACATGCAACGTCATTTTAAATATTTAATCATCATTTTCAGATACAAAGTCATTATTCTGAGATATTAAGTTGTCAATTTAAAATATTCAATCATTATTTTGAGATACTAAGTGATTATTTTGAGATACTAAGTCATTATTTATGAGATGCAAAATCGTCAATTTGAGATACTAAGTCATTCTTGTGAGATATTCTGAGTTCTAACTAATTATTTTGGGATTATATGTCACGATTTTGACATGCAACGTCATTTTAAATATTTAATCATCATTTTGAGATACTAAGTGATTATTTTGAGGTGGTCATTCAATGTGTCCAATCGGCCTCATCCCCAAATTTGCATGTTTTTGGAGGAAACTGGAGAAAAAGTCACACGGGGAGAACATGCTAACTCCATGCAGAAAGACCCTTGTTCTGTCTGGGTTGTGAATGCAGGTATTTTTGCTGCAAAGGATTCTTTTAGGATAAATTTATAATAAATGTAATTTAATATCTCAGTCAGCAGGTGGCACCCCAACGTTAATGATGTCTTACTGGTTTCTGACCAGCTTCCACTTCACAGAGTAACAGAAACAACAACAAAGAGTGAAACGAAAAACTTTATTATTAAAATCACGAGTTGGATAATGTTTCTGCTTTGTGCTGTAAATGAAAAGTTCACTGTTCAACAAGCCGCCCTGTTGTTGTCCGTTGTGTCGCGTTTGATGTTGGTGCAGCGGTACCGCATCACGCTCTGTATCTCGTTGACACGGCCATCGGGAACAGTGTGCACCCCGTCTACCAAGTAAAGGTACTGTTCTGTCCAAACACAAGCCTGACAGAGGGCTTTACTGTTCCGTACTGTTCCAAACCAAACTGTACCATGATGGAAACGTTAGTAGTGTTAGCAACTCCTGCCATTAAGTCGGCCATGACAGTTCCTGCTCTGTGAACTGTGTTAAAACAACATGTGTGTATGTGTGTGTAGCTTTAGAGCATTTCCGCTGATCCTGAGCTAAACACGCACAGAGCTAGTTTCAAAATTAAAAGGAAAGAAAGTGATACGATGTGGGCGTGGCCTGGTGACATGACTGCTGATGTGCAGTAAAGAGTGGAAGATCCCAAGTTGTGTTCTCTCAGGTGACTCACTTACAAATCAATTTGTGTCTAAAGCAGCATACCGCCGTCGCTCCTGTGCCGTCTCTCGATGATGATGTCATTAACGATGACTGGGTTGCTCTGTTTTGGTGGCTAACCAGCTGAACTGGTACTCTTCCTGTGGCACCAGCAGATCTATGTCCAGCTTCTCTTGTTCTTCCTCGCTATCAACCGTCCTGTACCCCAACAGCAACATGGCTTCTTTACACACTTCCTGGACACGTTTGACCTTGCTGTGCGGCAGCATGGTGCGCCACGCCCTGGAGACGTCAACAGCGTTCCGTGAAGTGATTTTAAAGGCGTCCAGCTTGGAGCCCTTGCCGTTTCCATTGGTCATTTTGTAGATCCATTCCTTCAGCTCTGTGGTCATCTCCAGACCCAGGAAATTATATAAAGAGGTGATTTCCTTGAGTGGGTCTTGTGCCATGTCCTCGTAGCGAACCATTCTGTAGCGGTCTTCCAGAAACGGAGGGGTGTTTACTGTGGCCCTCTCATTGATGCGAACATGGCTGCGACAGATCTCCTGAATGGCTTCGTACTCCACCTCACCTGCTGGTACTTGTCTGTGCTCCAAAAGGACAGCACTATCGTGAGCCAAAATCCAGCCAGACTCCTCTCTAGACCGGAATACAGCCCGTGGGTCTCGGATCAGATGGATGATGCGCAGATCCAGGTTTGGGTCCTGAAAAAGAGGGTAGAGGGATTCCAGCTCAAAGAATCGTACAGTTTTTAACACCACGTGACTGTAGGTGCCGCAGGCTTGCTCTGCCCCCTGCAAGCCTTGGACGTTGCACTTCTTTGCACAGAGAGTCTGGTTGCTAATCTGGTTGCGTGGTGTAAGGGAACAGGCCGGTGGGGAGCACAGTGCTCGACTCACAATCCACCTGAACAAGGAGGCAAGTTGAGGATGCTCTGGCATGTACGAGTCCATGACAGAGAAGTCACACTGAAATAAGCTACGGAACAAATCCCTCAACGCCATCCGCAGTGAGCGCATCCCAGATTTGGGATGTTTGGTCCAGACGTGAAAACCAGGCTCCATAAGGTAGAAGACAGACGGGTGCTGGCTGAACACCTGACCCATGAACGATGAACCTGATCTCCAGGACGACAGCAGCAGAACGTGAACCTTCTTGTCAGAGGGGGTGGAGCCACAGGGAGAGAGCTGGAGGTACCAACTGCAGAACAACACCATGACGACAGCCTGCAGGACCACCACGAAGATCATGGTACTAAAACTGACTCTGGAGCGAAACATCGTGGCTGCCGTTCACTGACGGTATTTGAAGCTTGAACTTCCCTTTCACGACTTCTGTAGAGCGATGCGTTATGTCTGGAGGAGTAAGAAAGAAAAACACAGAGGAATGTTACGTTTAACAGGAAATTCCTTTTTTACGAAATGCAATTTTGATACACCTGATTTTCAGATCAACACATTTGTACAGAGGCGTATTTTAAAAAGGCTTTTTTATGAGATCTTTATTCGAGTCTGTTTTTACGAGATATTTTTTTCAGCCTCTGTTTTTTACATGATCCCTTTTCAAGTCTGTTTTTAAGAGATTTTTTTTCAGGGTCTATTTTACAAGATCATTTTTCGAGTCTGTTTTTACGAGATATTTTTTTCAGGCTCTGTTTTTACAAGATCGCTCTTCAAGTCTGTTTTTACGAGATATTTTTTTCAGGCTCTGTTTTTACAAGATCGCTCTTCAAGTCTGTTTTTACGAGATATTTTTCCAGGCTCTGTCTTTACAAGATCGCTTTTCAAGTCTGTTTTTACGAGATATTTTTTCAGGCTCTGTTTTTACAAGATCGCTTTTCAAGTCTGTTTTTACGAGATATTTTTTTCAGGCTCTGTTTTTACAAGATCCCCTTTCAAGTCTGTTTTTACGAGATATTTTTTCAGGCTCTGTTTTTACAAGATCGCTTTTCAAGTCTGTTTTTACGAGATATTTTTTCAGGCTCTGTTTTTACAAGATCGCTTTTCAAGTCTGTTTTTACGAGATATTTTTTTCAGGCTCTGTTTTTACAAGATCCCCTTTCAAGTCTGTTTTTACGAGATATTTTTTCAGGCTCTGTCTTTACAGGATCGCTTTTCAAGTCTGTTTTTACGAGATATTTTTTCAGGCTCTGTTTTTACAAGATCGCTCTTCAAGTCTGTTTTTACGAGAATTTTTTTTCAGGCTCTGTTTTTACAAGATCCCCTTTCAAGTCTGTTTTTACGAGATATTTTTTCAGGCTCTGTTTTTACAAGATCCCCTTTCAAGTCTGTTTTTACGAGATATTTTTTCAGGCTCTGTTTTTACAAGATCGCTCTTCAAGTCTGTTTTTACGAGATATTTTTTTCAGGCTCTGTCTTTACAGGATCGCTTTTCAAGTCTTTTTTTACTTCTCAACGCATGGTTGCAATACACTTTGGTAGACCAAGATGGTTCTGGCTCCTGAGTGACTCCCCCTGTGGATCCAGCATTTTTAATAATCTCCTCATTGTTTCCTGTGTCACAACGTTGTCAGCCTGTCTGCATCGTTTTATCCAATCCAATCCAACTTTATTTGTTAAGCACTTTAAACAAACCACAATGGACCAAAGTGCTGTACAGAATAAATAAAAGGCATTATACATAAAAGGTTCAAATGAGATAAAACGGCTTAAAATAAATTAGAATCATAAAACACAATAAGAATTAGCAGCCATACAATAAATTCTGTTCAAATTAAAATATGTAAAATAAATAAAAACCAAACGTCTCATGAGGTTTCAAAGGCCAAAGAGAAAAGGTGGGTTTTAAGAAGGGATTTAAAAACAGACAAGGACGAGGCCTGTCTTATGCGCAGTGGCAGATCGTTCCAAAGTTTTGGAGCTGCGACAGCGAAAGCACGATCCCCTCTGAGCTTCCGCTTAGTTTTAGGCACACTCAGGAGCAGCTGATCAGCTGACCTGAGAGAGCGAGCGGGTGAGTATGGATGTAAAAGCTCAGAGAGGTAGGGCGGGGCAAGACCATTCAGGGATTTAAAAACAAATAAAATCATTTTAAAATCGATCCTGAAATGTATGGGCAGCCAGTGGAGTGAAGCTAAAATGGGGGAAATGTGCTCAAATTTACGTGTGCCAGTTAAAAGACGTGTGGCAGCGTTTTGTACCATCTGAAGACGGGCAACGGAGGACGCACTAACCCCCACATAAAGCGAATTGCAGTAATCCAGCCGAGTGGTGACAAAGGCGTGAATGACTATTTCAAAATGCTGCCTCGAGAGAATTGGCTTTATTTTGGCCAGCTGCCTCAGTTGAAAAAAGCTGGATTTAACAACAGACCTGATCTGGTTGTCAAACTTC
Organism: Solea solea; assembly: GCF_958295425.1. Taxonomy (NCBI): domain Eukaryota; kingdom Metazoa; phylum Chordata; class Actinopteri; order Pleuronectiformes; family Soleidae; genus Solea; species Solea solea. The sequence goes on from NC_081145.1 coordinate 28,624,218, forward strand.
AGATCAGAGTCGATTTTATCCCCCAGGTTTGTGGTAGTGTGTTTTAAAAGCGGTGCCAAGCAGCCCAGATCTACTTGGGGGGTCCCAGTGGTGCCACCAAACACCATCACTTCAGTCTTTTTGTCATTAAAACTTAAAAAGTTCAGAGTCATCCAGGCCTTTATGTCATCAAGACACTGAAGTAAAATTTTAAAAGAGTTAACTTCGTTCTTCTTAATAGGCATGTAGATTTGACTGTCATCTGCATAGCAATGGAACGAGATGCCATACTTTCTAAGAATGGAGCCAAGTGGGAGCAGATATAGAGAGAAAAGAAGGGGGCCCAGAACTGAGCCCTGTGGGACCCCGCAGGTAAGAGGAGCCGAGGAGGATGTCGAGTCACCGAGGCTGACACAGAAAGTTCGATCAGCCAAGTATGACCTGAACCACTCCAAAGCTGTGCCCCTGATGCCCACCTGCTCCTCCAGACGTGAGATCAGGATCTCGTGATCCACTGTATCAAAATGTGTTATGTCCATGAAGCATGCCGTATTTACTCAAATGATCTTGAAGAAACATCACAATCTCCAGCAGATCCCAGTGTTCATTCTGTCTGAACAACCGCAAATCCTGAGGTGCCTGCGCAAAGGCAACAAACTAATAACAATTCCATCAATATTACTTACTCTGCTTCTATCTCATTCACTCATTAAGTTATTTTAGGTGAATGCAATACGCTTCTGTACATTTGACCATGTGTCGATCAACAATTTAAATTCACCACTATACAACAACAGGATGAAGACTAACCTGAGTAGCAGCTCGTCTTTGGTGATGAGTCTGATGGAGGTTGTGTTGGAAAAAAAGATGTGAAACTTCAGAGCAAGGCACTCCACGTTCAGCTGCTCAACAAATATCCTTAACCCGTTGCCACATCCTCTTTGTTTTGGGGATTGGAGGGTGGAGGCTGAGTAAATATATTTATGTATATGTAATATGTAAATATTTGTCCATATAAGAGAAAGTCGTCTCGAGGATTATGGACGCCACCAAAGCAAAGGTAGATTATAGACTGAGATTCTCACCCAAGCCTAAAATTCTGATCCAGGATTTAGATTCTGACCCAGGCTAAGATTCTGACCTAGGCCTAAGCTTCTGACCCAGGCTAAGATTCTGACCTAGGCCTAAGATTCTGGTCCAGGATTTAGATTCTGCAGGCAGCCCTGTGGGTTGTTGTTGGGTTTTTTTTGGCGTAGCTTCTCCTGGGACTCTCATGTGGAGGATAACGTGGTAGAAGATGGATGGATTATTATTAATAATATTATAAAAGCCTCAGTATTTTTGCTGTGGCTCATTATTCATACGCGGGTGTGTCTTGAGAAGAAATATAATGACTATTTACACAAAGACAATATTCCTATAGACACAGTGCGTACACTCATGGGCGTGTGGAGGCTTAAATAATATTAATGAGTGCAGTTCACGCAACTCAGGCCTCATGTGACGCAGGTTCAATTCAATTCAATTCAATTTTATTTGTATAGCGCCAAATCATAACATACATTATCTCAGGGCACTGTACATAGACAACATCAAAGAGAGCAGAGAACCCCAACAGTTCACACAATGAGCAAGCACTAGGCATCAGTGGAGAGAAAAAACTCCCTCTTAACAGGAAGAAATCTCTGGCAGAACCAGGCTCAGAAATGTGCAGTCATCTGCCTCGACCGGTTGGGGTGAAAGGAAAATCGGGGACAGAGGAGAGGTGGAGGACAGAAAGGGGAGGGGGGAGAGAAAGGACAAGAGGGAGATGAGGTAGAGACAGAAGAGAGAGAGAGAGACCAGGAGCAGATACACAACAACTGTATCAAGTTACAAGTTAATACAGTCAATGATATCGACTTTTTAATTATAGCACAATAATAATGGTGATGATGTGGGTAGCCTCGAAAACTGGATCTTGGTCCCGCAACCTGCATGATGAGAATACAGAGAGAGAGAGAGAGAGGGAAGGAAGGAAATACACAAACTAGGGAGAGAAAGAGACAAGGTTAATGACATATAAAAAGTCAAAATCATACCCTGAGTGTGAGAGAGTGAATGTGCGTGCACCACAGATAAAAAATCCCCCAGCAGTCTAGTTCTATAGCAGCATAACTAAGAGCTGGTCCAGGTTTCCCTGAACCAGCTCTAACTATAAGCTTTATCAAAAAGGAAAGTTTTAAGTTTAACTTTAAATACAGAGAGAGTGTCCGCCTCCCGAACTATCATTGGGAGCTGGTTCCACAGGAGAGGAGCCTGGTAACTAAAGGCTCTGCCTCCCATTCTGCTCTTGCAGACTCTAGGAACCACAAGTAAGCCTGTATTTTGTGACCTAAGTGGTCTATTAGGGCGATAAGGTAAGACTAAGTTTTTCAGGTATGAAGGGGCGTGACCATTAAGTGCTTTGTACGTGAGGAGGAGGACTTTAAATTGAATTCTAAACTGTGGGTGGAGCCAGTGTAGAGAAGCTAACACTGGAGTTATATGGTCTCTCTTTCTAGTTCCTGTCAGAACTCGTGCTGCAGCATTTTGAATTAACTGAAGGGTTCTAACAGACTTGTTGGAACATCCTGATAATAAGGAGTTACAGTAATCTAATCTAGATGTAACAAAAGCATGAACTAGTTTTTCAGCATCCCGTAAAGACAGAATGTTTCTAATTTTCTTAATGTTCCGCAGGTGGAAGAAGGCTGTTCTGGAAATTAGTTTAATGTGTGAGTCAAATGACATTTCCTGGTCAAAAGTAACTCCAAGGTTCCTCACAGTGGAACTGGAAGCCAGGGTGATGTCATCTAAAGTGACAATGTGATCGGAAAGTTTTTCTCTGAGGTGTTTAGGGCCGAGTATAATGACCTCAGTTTTTTCTGAGTTTAAGAGTAGAAAGTTACAGGTCATCCAGGACTTAATGTCTCTGAGACATTCCTGGAGTTGAACAACCTGATTTATTTCATCCGGCCTCATTGATAAATAAAGCTGTGTGTCATCTGCATAACAATGAAAATGTATGTTGTGCTTCCTAATAATGTTCCCTAGAGGAAGCATATATAAGGTAAAAAGTATAGGCCCAAGCACTGAGCCTTGTGGAACTCCACAATTAACTTTAGTTTGTAGTGAGGCTTTATCATTAACATGAACAAACTGGAATCTATCAGATAAGTATGATTTAAACCAGCAGAGGGCAGCACCTGTGATACCAAGAGTCTGCTCCAGTCTCTGCAGTAGAATATTATGATCAATGGTGTCAAATGCAGCACTAAGATCTAACAGGACAAGTAAAGAGACTAGACCATTATCTGAAGCCAAGAGAAGATCATTACTAACTTTAACTAGTGCTGTTTCTGTGCTATGGTTTAATCTAAAACCTGACTGAAAATCTTCAAACAGGCCATTAATGCGCAAATATTCACATAGTTGATTAGCAACTACTTTTTCTAAGATTTTAGAAACAAAGGGAAGATTAGATATAGGTCGGTAGTTAGCTAAAATGTCTGGGTCAAGGGTCGCTTTTTTGAGAAGGGGTTTAATAACTGCTATTTTAAACGTTTGGGGCACATATCCAGTTAATAAGGATAGATTAATTTGAGTTAATATAGAGCTGTTAATTAAAGGAAAGACATCTTTAAACAGTTTGGTGGAGATAGGATCTAACTGACAGGTTGATGGCTTAGATGATGAAACTAATGATGTTAACTCAGGGAGATCTATAGGGGAGAAACTGTCTAAATGTGCACCTGGTGCTTCTAAAGCTCTTGTGCTAAAAGATGAGTCAGTCCCAATATGAGGGAGGAGATGATCAATATTTATTCTAATTGATGTTATTTTATTCACAAAAAAGTTCATAAAGTCATCACTGCTCAGTGTTAAAGGAATAGATGGTTCAGTGGAGCTGTGGCTCTGTGTCAGCCTGGCTACAGTGCTGAAAAGAAATCTATGATTATTCTTATTTTCTTCAATTAGAGAAGAATAATAGGCAGCTCTAGCTTTGTGTAGGGCTTTTTTGTAAGCTACAAAACCATCTTTCCAGGCTATATAAAATTCCTCTAGGTTATTGGAACGCCATTTTCTTTCTAATCTACGTAACCCCTGTTTAAGAGCACGAGTATTGGAGTTAAACCATGGTGCTCGTCTCATCTGATTCACCACCTTCTTTTTCAGAGGGGCAACACAATCTAATGTAGTACGCAGTGAGGCTGCTGTACTATCAACAAGGTTATCTATGAGGGCGGGAGTAAAATCACAAACGGTACCTTCAGATGTACTGACATATGGCACCGAGTTAAATAAAGGTTGCACTGTCTCTTTGAATGTATTAATATTATTATCAGACAGTATTTCTTATTTATGTTATTGTAGTTCATTATTGTACAATTAAATGTGAGTAAATAATGATCAGTAAGGAGAGGGTTTTGAGGAACTATGTTTAAGTTATCAATATCAATACCATAAGTTAAAACAAGGTCGAGGGTGACGCAGGTGAACATTGTTCTGTGTAACCTTTCTCCTGGTAATCGAAGCGAGTCCCCCGGACTATCCAGGTGTGAACCTGCCCAACAGACTGCCGGCCACTGATTGGTCAGAGAGTGTCATCACTGGCAGAGCCATGAGCATGACGTCCGACATAAGAATCAAAGCTAACAATGTCTAAATATAGATCAGTTAAAAAGACTTAAAAATCTACTTATAATTCTAAATCCCACTGATTGGTCGTTGTCGTGTGACTGTTGTGGTGTAACTGTTGTGTGACTGTTGTGTAACTGTTGTGTAACTGTCGTGTAACTGTTGTGTAACTGTTGTTTCTGTTTCCATCTGATGCTCCATTCTAATTTGATCTAATAGAAGTAAAAGCTCCTTGTGCTGCTCATACGTGAGGCAGCTAGTTTGGACCGCAGGAGGAGGAGGAGGAGGAGGTTCCAAATCGACAGGCAACAGCAAGCGCGGCCTTGATAACAAGTCGCATAAGTTCCTTAGTCTTTTTATCAGAGCTGGTCAAAGCAATTTCATGGCGCTCCGCCACTAACAATAGCTGTTCCTTCATAAACTAAACTTTAATGTCTCCACCTAGGGAGCATTGACACAGTCATCAATCACAGCGTATTCCAACAGTTTACCAACTGAAGGCAATCAGATTAAGCTGCACAGTAAATAGGCTCGCGAGCATCCAGTATTTATAAAGACTCTGTTGGGTTGTTACACACCTGAAACCAGCAGGAGCAACAAGCTCCAGACTGAAGCAACCTGAAGCTCCCGAGACGACTGCAGCGTTTGAACAACGTTCATATTTGTGTGCTTTCGTGATTTTAAGTCAGAACTTTGAGGAAGTCATTGCTTTGTTTTTGAACAGGATCTCATTTCTGTTTCCTTTCACAGTGAAGACTGAGGTTGTTTCCATGGGAACCGGCACCAAATGTATTGGACAGACAAACATGAGTCCTAATGGTGATTTTAAACGTACTCAGCATTTGTCTCTGTCTCTCGTCTCTTGTTCACCCACACTCTGTCGTCTGTGTTTATTATGGTCTGTTTGTCTTTGTCGTCTCGCAGGTGACGTCCTCAATGACAGTCATGCAGAGGTCATCGCCCGGAGAGGATGTGTCAGGTGTGTGTGTGTGTGTGTGTGTGTGTGTGTGCGTATATCTGCGCGTGTGTGTATCTATGTACATAAATAAAGCTTTATTTGTATAGCAATTTACAAAGTGTGTGTGTGTGTGCGTGCGCGTGTGCGTGTGCGTGCGTGCATTGCGCGCGTGTGTGTGCGTGTGTGTGTGTGTGCGTGTGTAGGTACCTGATGCAGGAGCTGTACAGAGCGGTCAGCTGTGGTGACAGCTCAGTGTTCTGTGTGTCTGAAGAGCAGCAGGGGAAGTGGAAGCTTCAGCCTGGAGTTTCCTTCCTCTTCTTCACCAGTCACACTCCCTGTGAGTCCACCTGAGTCCACCTGAGTCCACCTGAGTCCACCTGAGTCCACCTGAGTCCACCTGAGTCCACCTGCACCCTCAATCATCACCTACACACACACTAACGTTCCCTGATCCAAATACTGTTTAAAATCTGAACTATAAACACCACCTTTGTAGATCATGATGTGAAACTTTCTCTACATTTCTAGGTGGTGACGCCTCCATCATCCCCATGACTGACAGCCAGTCTCAGCCCCGCCCCCCTGTCCCATCTGTAAATGCTAATAAAGGGAATGAGTCAGGACAAGACTGCAAAAGAAAAGCTGAGGAACCAAGTGAAGGTCAAAAGACCAAGCTGCTGTGTCTGGAGGGACAAGGGATGTCTGAAGAGGGAGACTTTAAGCACACCTTGTCCCAGTGTCCCTCCACAGAAACTGTCTCACATGCTTCAGCACAGCTGGAGATAAAACCTGGACTCCACTGCGACGGTGCTGGACTGTGTCCACAGCTCTCTGACGTCCACAGGACAGGAGCAAAGTGTGTCCCCGGCGGCCCCGCCGACCCTCTGCGACCCGGGGACGGCTACCACAGCGCGGGTTTGCTGCGAGTGAAACCTGGACGAGGTGAACCCACTCAGTCCCTGTCCTGCAGTGATAAGCTCGCTCGCTGGACTGTGCTGGGCTTCCAGGGTGCACTGCTGTCCCACTACCTACAGGAGGCGCTCTACTTCCGTTTCATGGTGGTGGGGAAGTGTCCGTACAGCAAAGAGGTCATGCACAGAGCTCTGGTCGCAAGGTGAGGAATCACTGCGGTGGTTTTTACGTTAAAATGTAACTGCGGTGGTTTTCTTTTTTTGTTTTGTGAGAGCATTACAATACAGCAATTTCTTTCATTTCAAATAACATACAATGGTATTTCCGCGACTTACAATTGAAATTTCTGTATACAAAACAAGAAACAAAATACAAAAAGTCAAATAAAAGTATAACTGCGGTGGTTTTCACGTTAAAACGTAACTGCGTCGGTTTTTACGTTAAAGCGTAACTGCGGTGGTTTTTACGTTAAAGCGTAACAAAAGCGTAACTGCGGTGGTTTTTTACGTTAAAGCGTAACTGCGGTGGTTTTCACGTTAAAACGTAACTGCGGTGGTTTTCACGTTAAAACGTAACTGCGTCGGTTTTTGCGTTAAAAAGTAACTGTGGTGGTTTTCATGTTAGATAGATATTTGTTAGCATATAGCGATAAAGTTGGCTACGATGGATTGATCGATATTTGCTAGCATTTATAGGTAGATGCTAGTTGGCTAGCATATATACTGCAGATAAATGCTAGTTGGCAAGCATATATACTGCAGATAAATGCTAGTTGGCTAGCATAGATAGTTTACAGTAGTCTCCGTTTCCGACACGCTGCAACTCTTTTACGAATAGAAGATATGAATAGAGATAAAAAAACCAAAATATACATGTAAAGAAAAATAAAATATATAAACATTTATAGAAGAAGGAAGAAAATATGAGAATTAAAATATATTACAATACAGAAATGTAAGGACACACAGAAAGACGTGGACCAGGTCTACACAGAGACCTGCTTTTAGTCAGACTAACTATTTTACTTCATTGAGTGTCTGTCTTTCCTTCTTGTATCCCTGGTTGTATCTTGTCCTTTGTCCCTCACTCTGTGGTCCTCTCATTCTCCTCAGATGTCTCCAGGTGTCAGATCTCCCCGCTGGTTTTTCTGTTTGTCCTCCAGTGCTGCTCCAGTCCACCCTGGAGTTTCCCTTCAGTCAGACCCAGACAGAGTGCCACCACCAGGCGGGTCAGGGACGTGTCTCTCCCTGTGGAGCAGGTAGACTCACTGCACTGATTGTCCATTGTCCTTAAAATCCTTGAAAGTTTGTCAATTTGAAAAAAAGTGAAGTTGATGTTGAGGTCTTTTTAGTCTGCCTTGTTTGTTACATACTGCAGCTTTAAAGAGTCGCTTTCACACACACACACACACACACATCTCATTTGTCCTGCCATGTGTGTTTTTCAGCCATCAGTTGGTGTAATGTCACAGAGCAGCCACTAGATGTCACTGCCAACGGCTACAAACATGGAGTCACTAAGAAGGTGCTGGGCACAGTGAAAGCCAGGTGGAGCCAACACACACACACACACACACACACACACACACACACCTCGACTACAAAAACACATGTTTTCATGTGTTTTCAGCGTCTTAAATGTGAATATAAATAATAAAACATTTTGTCGACCAAACAACTCCATGATGAAAATAAATGCTCGTTAATGTTCCACTCACTTGGTCAGACTGAACAAAGCCTTGTCCCTGAACTTAACCTGATCCTCTGAATTGAGGTTTTGCCTCATGAGGACCAGGCTTTGGTCTCCATAAGGACCACTGGTCCTGACAAGGTCAGTGTTTATGACAAAATAAAAAAAGGTCCTAAAGAAGAAACAAAAGCACACGATTGGCCGTTTCCAGTATGTTATCAGTGTCTGGGAGTGCACTGACAGACGGGGACATCTGTGTGTCCTCAGGTCTCGTCTCTGTAAAGCAGAGCTGTTCCGCTCTTTCCTGTCTCTGGTTTCAGCCACTGAGCCTTCATCACTTCCTGTCTCCCTCAGGTAACAGACAAAAGACTCTTTCACGTCTCACTGTGGCGCGTGTGTGTGCGTGTGCGTGCGTGTGTGTGTGTGTGTGTGGAGAACAGTGTTCTCTCTGTTAGCAGATAAGCTAACCTCTGTGTCAGTGTACATTTCTGCTGCTAATGTGGCGGCGGCGTCGCTAACCCTCCACACCAACACAAACCACTCATCCACTCAAGTCTACGGTGTCTTAAGCACATGTTCACGTCTTTACAACAGGAAACTGACGTTTGTAAACCGCTCACTCTCCCACACCAAAGTCCACAGAGAAGATCAGTGATTTTAACACACACACACACACACACACACACACTGCCGCCTCATCACTGAGTTCAAATATGTTATTCCGTGTTTTCGTGTTTTAAAATCCTTTGTTCAGATTGACCTCAGTGACACAAAGTGACCACACGAGGCAGCAGAGGAGCAGCAGCTCAAATCACTGATTTTCTGTATGAGGGAAAGTCTTTAATGCAGTGGTAATGATTGTGTGTGTGTGTGTGTAGGACAGCACATCTGCACACTTACTGGGAATACAAACAGGCGGCTCGCTCGTACCAGTTCTCCTGGCAGCAGCTCCGCACTCAGGTTTTCCCTCTGTGGCCGCGCAGCGACCGAAACCTCCTGCTGTTCCACTGAACTCCCTCCCTCCTGAAAACACCTGCAGCTCAAAGGTTCCACCTGCGCTCGACCAAAAACAACTCCGCCGGCGCCTCACTCTTTTACTTTCAGACTCCGCCCCCTGGTGTTCAAACTTCATTTCCGTCCAGATGGATTGTTACCATATTCTTAATTAAAGCACATTGTTGAAATCTTTTTATATATGCAAATAAAAGTGTGTTTGCAGAAGGACTCGTTTTTATTCGGCTTAAACAAAATAACAATTATTCAATTCAATGAATGATGTCGTCACCTCGTCTTCATAAAAAGTGTGGGAACCCAACACAAGACTGTTGTGTCCACAGCTGACCAGGGCGAGTGTGTTTGTGTGTCCACAGCTGCAGGACACACGGCGCTGTCCCGCTGCTCCAGCAGGTCGTGACTGTCTCTCCGTGTCCTCAGGCGACACTCGTGTGTGTGTGTGTGTGTGTGTGTGTGTGCGCTTGTGCGTGCTGGAAATTAATTTCCTGTGTCTCGGGTAAATGGACTCATGTCCAGCTGACTCTGGAGAGAGAAACAAGCTGAGTGTGCCTCAGAGCCTGCAGCCACGGGTCAGCCACGGGTCAGGATCAGGATCAGGATTCTTTACGTCCTGTGTGTTGAATGTCGCATCTGAAACACCTTCCCCGATTACTACATTTAATATTTCAGCTTCTTAAATGTGATTTTTTTTTTTCCCTCCATATAAACAAAGAAACTGTCAAAACTGAGTCGTTTCTTTTTGGTTTGTGGACAAAAAAAAACCCTAAGACGTTTGAGGACATCGTCTTTTCCACTTTGGAGAAACACTGATCATCATTTTCTGGACCAAACGACAGATGAATAGATCGTCTACGATCGTCTTTAGAATATATTCACGTCTTTATCTCAAGACTTTTCCAACAGGAAACAGAAGTTTGTAAACCGCTCACTCTCCCTCACCAAAGACATTTGAACTTAGTGATGGAGGCAGCAGTGGATCAACAACTCCTCTGTGCTGTGATGTTAAAATCACTGATTTTCTCTGTGGACTTTGGTGTGGGAGAGTGAGTGGTTTACACACTTTAGTTTCCTGCTGGAAAAAGGTGTAAAACAAAGTTGGACTCCACCCCAGGCTGACTGTACTCAATTCCATTGTAAGTGGCTTTGGATAAAAGCGTCTGCTAAGTGACATGTGATGTAATGTAGTTGTTTAAGTAAGTGTTCAGTGGCTAAAGTGAGACATCAGTACAACCACACTTCAAAAACACCTGAAAAGCCCATGATTCACATGGGCACATGTTTATCATTTGATTTTTTCCCACGTCTGACGAATGCAGAGGTGTAAAGTTCCAGCGTGTTCGGACACACACACACACACACACACACACACACACACACACACACACACACAAAAGAACCCAAACTACTGCTCCACAGCACTCCTAGTGGTCAACAAGACACTGGGACACTTCAGTTTACATTCACCTTTATTGGTCAGGTCATCCAGCTACTTTTCATATGTCTAAAATTCAGTTTAATCATACAACACCGATGACATGAAGTAATTGTCAACATCAATACATGACACTTACGTACATGTTTCATCAGCCGCGTGGTTCACATGTACATGCGTTAGCGTGTGGAAACACACCAGGGGGGGATTCCATCAAGCAGGCTAAAGGCAAAGCCAAGCTTCAATGGCCAAGTCTGGCTAATATGAGTGAGAGGCTGAGATTAGCCCCAACTCAGTAACCATGGAAACTATGACTCTGGCTAAGCCATAACTGTGGCTCAGGTTTCCGTTCCATCAATCTGAGCCTCAACCCTGTTCCACCAAGGTGGCTAATGTGAATGCCAGCCATGTAACCATGGTAACTGATGCTGCCGGGCAAACCTGGTCTGTAGCAGGCTAAAAGTGAAGCTTAGCACCATCTATGATCAAAGAATGTCCAACAGACAGAAACAGAGACACACAACTGTCATGGAATGATAAAATAATATGATAAACATAAACTATATATAATAAAATGTAGTAAAGAAATTATTTATACTAATAATTATATATTATATACAAGTACATGAAAGAACATTATCCCCAAAATAAAATATAATAAAAAATAAGACACAAATAAATACAAAATTAAACTAATTAGCAAAAAAATAAAATAAAAGGAAATTGAGGCATTGAAAATAAAAGATTGATTGATGATTGATTTGCTGTCACCTGCATTCACTTACTGTAATAAGGGTCCTCGTCTCCATTGAATTGCTTGATTTGCTAAATGATTCTAGATAAATAATCAATAGATCTGTCATATGATTATTTCCTATAGAATGATAACCAACATGATGAATATCACTTTCTAACATCACTACTAGGGCTGCCAAAGGATCAAATATGGAGAATTTCACAATAATGCTATTTTAATTATGTTCATATGAATGTCACTTATTAGGGCTGTCTTTTTGTTCTTTGGGGATTTTCCTTTTCATTTTAGGGCTTTGGTTGCATTAATAGGTCCACATAATTGATCAGTTTAAAACAAAAACCATCAAGAAATCATTGGTAGATTATTGTCTACATATATGTTGTCCCTTCTTTGGGATTATGTGGCTGTAATCCTCATATACCTCCATGAGGAGGGTTTGCTCCGCTGCAGAGAACATCTCTGCACGTTCTTTTCCTCTTGCTTTTCGGCATTTTTCACAGTTTCCGCGCTCGACTAGAATGGGCTTTTTATTGTCCCTGTGGGCGTGCACAAGTTGAGGCTTAACAGGTGAGGCTTGACTAAGCGTCAGGTGGAGCCAGCTGATTTCACTTGATGGAACGACTTGGAGCTAGATTGGGAGGTGGAGCTTAGTCAAGCTTCAAGCTAACACCTAAGTCTGGCAATTCTTAGCTACGTTGATGGAATACCCCCCTGGTGTCTGACGCCGCGGCTGCAGGTAAACACAGATCACTTAAATCTTCCCTTAATCCCTTTAGAATACTGTAGGGTTGTTGTGTTTGCTGTATGTATTAAATCCGTAACATGTCTGTCCAGTAGTTGAGCAATAGTGTTGTTTGTATAAGGTATTGACGTGTGCTCTGTCGTCCACACCAAAGTCCACAGAGGAAAATCAGTGATTTTAGCTCGCGGGGACCCATGTGGTCACTTTGTGTCACTGAGGTTAATCTGAATTAAGGGTTTCGCAAAGTAACAAATAAGACATTAGAACTTAGTGATGGAGGCAGCAGTGGATCAGCAGCTCCTGTGTGTGTGTGTGTGTGTGTGTGTGTGATGTTCAAATGGTTCAAAACTGGTTTTCTCTGTGGACTTTGGTGTGGGAGAGTGAGCGGTCCACAAAGTGAAGCCAAAGCTATTCTGAAGGCGTGGAAAACTTGAACTAGATTGTTAAGTGGCTACACTCTGCTTGCTCGTTGGCAGCCATGTTTTCAGAGCAGTAGCTGTCTTATTCGTGTGCCAGCGCCTTGTTTGAAAACACCTGAACTTTTCCCTTTAACGTGACTTCAGTGATTTTCTTCCTGCTGAAGGTCTTGTGTGAGCGTTTGAGCCGCTAACCTCTGGGGCAACGGGACGTCACAGATGTTGAGGTCCTGCATGAAAATGAACTTAAGAGTGAGTGACTTTTCATGACATCACAGGTCTGAGTCCAGGGTGATGTTGATATTTGTGGCATCATGTGAGGAATCACTGAAGACACTGATGCATGACTGTGACTGATCATATGATTACACAGGCTTTTATTCTCTCACTTCAGGTAAACACAAATGTCACGTGACAATCAAACGTACGACAATCACGTTTAACTATAGCACGACGCGTCGCTTTAATCTAGCGGCACGTTCACACCCAACGTTATTACCAACACAACCAGCAACTACTTGCCTGGGGCTAATGCTAATGCTAACTACATTTATAATAAAGTGCAACCAACAGCTTCTGTAAAAAGTCTGTAAATTCAAATATTTCAACTCCAGCGACTGAAGTGAAGGAGTGAAGCAAGTGAATACAACTCGCAACTACTTGCCCAGGGCTAAAGCTAATGCTAACTTTGCTTCAAGTAAAGTAAAACCAACATTTTCTCTCTGTTGACGCAGCGTAACGCAAGAAAACAACAACACACAGAGAGGCTGCTTAGCTGTGGCCATATGGCGTCGACAAAAAAACAAAAAGTTATCACTCGGATTCAAAGAAATTTAAACTCGAGGAACTGAAGTGACGGCGTGAAGCAAGTGGACACAACTCGCAACTACTTCCCCAGGGCTAATGCTAATGCTAACTATGTCCGTCATAAAGTGCAGCAAATGAACTTAAATTCAACCTGAAGTGAAGGAGTAAGGGAAGGAAACGCAACAAGCCACTATTCACATGATGCTAATGCTAACTTGTACAGCTAGTCTGGTCTCGATCCAGATCGAGGTGCTAATTAGCTATTCTGCTACATTGCTGTTAAACAAAAATCATATTTCACATTTGAACTGTAGCGCTTCCATGCCTGACTAATTATATAACTAATAAAAATAATAATCACATCGCGTTAAGTGTGAACGCACCACCAGCGTTTTTATGCTTCATGAGAACTGGCCTTACGTGGGGTCATAATTATTCTTTTGCTTCATGGCAGTGTTACACTTGTGTCACTGTGGCCAAAAAAGTCCAACTTAGAATATCAAGAATGACTTAATCTCAGCCCCGATAAATAAAAGAAATAAACGAAATGTTAACCAGAGTGTTGTGGTAATGCTAAGCTTCATCAGAAATGGGTATTTTTTCAGTATCAAAAATCTGTAAATGACTTTACCAAGTGTGTCGGTGCATTATTTACGTATGAAGAAGTGACGCTGTGACACGGTGTGCACTGTGTGTCTGTGTGTGTCTGTGTGTGCGTGTGTGCGTGTGTGTGGGACCGGTATTCAGTCAAGTATTAACCCCGTGTTGTATAAAAGCTCTCGTAGCCAAAGGTGTTCTCGCCGCTGTACGCCACGTACAGGAATCCGTCCTCGTCCTTCTCCTTGTCGTAGAGTTGGCCCATGGTCAGACTGCAACGACAAAAGCACACGTTCCTCGTCATCTCTCACACGACGATGACCAGTCATCACAACGAGCACAACGTCGCGTCCAAGTCCTGACGGAGAGTGTTTCCGACGGCCCTTTACAACAGTGTGAAGAGAGCGCCCCCGTGAGTTAACTCGCTGTAATGCTGTGTTCACA
>NC_081145.1:28641123-28654993 GCF_958295425.1 Solea solea
GTTCTGCAACAGCAGCTCCACTTTGTCTCCAGACCCATTTTCTAACATTGTCGTGAACAAGAGGAGCTTTGATTCTTTTGTTCGCCTACTGTGAGCTCAGAACCGCTCTGTTCCTTAAACTGGAGCTGAGAAGGACTTAACAGGCTTTGTCCTCCACACAAAGGGCTGTGGGTTTAGCGTTTCCTCAGGCCAGGCAGTTTAAGTGTGGTCTGTATATGCGGTGACCTGATGTCAGGGTCTGTGGATAATGTGACATCTGCTTACAGAGCAGAGCTGAAGGTGTTTGTGTGTTAACATTACTTTACATTACATTACATTACATGTCATTTAGCAGACGCTTTTATACAAAGCGACTTACAATAAGTGCATTTAAACATTTGGGTACAAGTAAGAGCTAGAAGTAAGAAAGAGCTTCAAGTAAACCAAACTATGACGTGCTAGTCGTAAGTGCGATGTATACGGTCATTTTTTGTGTCGTCGTCGTCTTAGTCGAGGTAGAGTCGGAAGAAATGTGTTTTTAGTCGGCGGCGGAAGATGTGGAGGCTTTCCGCTGTCCGGATGTCGATGGGGAGCTCGTTCCACCATTTGGGAGCGAGGACAGTGAACAGTCTGGAGTTCTGTGAACGCCTCTGCGATCCTCTCAGTGAGGGGGCAGCGAGCCGGTTTGCCCATGCAGAGCGGAGTGGGCGGGCTGGGGTGTAGGCTTTGATCATGTCCTGGATGTAGGCTGGACCGGATCCGTTAATGTAATGTAATGTAATGTAATGTAAATATAAACCTAACATGGGGGGGTTAGACTTCCCAGGCCCGCCAGGAGACATAGTCTCTCCTGCGAGCCCCAGGTCTTCCCCAGGTCCTCCTCCCAGTGGGACATGCCCGGAACGGAATGGTGAGACGCCTTCTCTCGATGCGGAGGAAGAGCGGCTCTACTCTGAGCTGCTCGGGGATTCTCACCCTGACACCCTGCAGAGGAAGCCCATTAACAGTAGCCGTGATATGAGACTCCGCCCACTTTGAGGAAGTACTATGAAGTCATGGAAAACGACGTGACTGATACCAAAGTGAGTAGAGCTAGAACTGTGAATAATCACCTGTCCATCAAGACGTGTCCACCATTAACTCTCTCCCTATCTCTACACACACACACACACACACACAGACACACACACACACACACACACTCACCGGCACTCTGTCGGGGTATTTGTTGCGTATCTTGACCGACTCCACACATCGGTGCTCTGAGGGACAGAAGACAAACAGGAAGTCAGATAGAACACAATCACACCTCATTATTAAAGGGTTTGTGTGTGTATGAGGCTTAACAACAGCCGCGTAACAAAAGACTCAGTTTAAGTCTACGATGTCCACGTCTTTATCTCACTGTGAGACATGAGACAGACTTTACAACAGGACACTGAAGTTTGATTTTCTCCGTGGACTTTGGTGTGGGAGAGTGAGTGGTTTACAAAGTGACACAAACGTCTGTTTTGTGTCGGTAAAGTGTGTCCAACAGGCGACACGAGGACACAGGAGCTCATCTTTGTCCCAGAGACAGTGATGGTGTGTTTGACAGGCTGACACATGCGCTCTCATTGGCCCAGATAAGACGCCCGCTTTTAGAAACGTGTCTCATCGCATCCTCTCTCTCTCTCTCTCTCTCTTTGTCTTGTTTCTTTTTGAAAGGCACATTGAGGTTATCTGAGGAGAGCTCAGCCTCAAAGTCTGCCCTCGGTCCTATTTACACAGGTCTCCTTTGAGTCTGAAAATGCTGATGGTAGTGGGAAAAAACTAAGCCCACTCGCGATAAGTCAAATGGTGACAGTTGTAGTCTGAAGTTGGAATTTCAAAGATTCCCAAATCGAGAGTTTCATCCGAACACCCAGTCAGGACATTTGCATCCATGTTTTTTCTGACTTTTCAACTGGAATACAGTCACTCTCAGGTCTCAGGTCCCAGGTCCCAGGTCCCGGGTCTCAGGTCTCAGGTCTCAGGTCTCAGGTCCCAGGTCCCAGGTCCCAGGTCTCAGGTCTCAGGTCCCAGGTCCACTTCACGAGAATGCCTTCAGAATGCTAACATGTGGTCCTCATGATTGATTTATTTTGAATCAGGTCTCAGGTCCCAGGTCCACTTCACGAGAATGCCTTCAGAATGCTAACATGTGGTCCTCATGATTGATTTATTTTGAAGTGCCACAAGGGGGAGCCCCTCCTGATTTCTAATGAGATTATTTTATTAAGTTTTTAGTGCATAGTTTACAAACTTCAGTTTCCTGTGTGAAGTCTGTCCAGCAGTGAGATAAACACATGAACATGTTCTTAAGACATCGTAGACTTCGTAGTCTACAACCAACAGGACGCACTGTCCATCGCTGAACTTCCCTGTGATTGGTCAAAATCTCAAAAGCAGGAGCAAAAGTCACTTTGTAAACCACTCACTCTCCCACACCAAAGCCCACAGAGAAAATCAGTGATTTTAACATCACACACACAGGAGCTGTTGATCCACTGCTGCCTCCATCACGGAGTTCAAATGTCTTATTTTTTTGAAATATTTAATTTAGACTTAACTTAACACAAAGTGACCACACGAGGCTAAAATCACTGATTTTCTCTGTGGGCTTTGGTGTGGGAGAGTGAGTGCTTTACAAACGTCAGTTTCCTGTTGAAAGGTCTGTCTGACAGTGAGATAAAGACGTGATGTCGTAGATTTTATCAGGTGTATTAGTGTTTTTGTTCCGTGGCTTACATCTATTTTTCTCCGCTGTCAGTTTAGGCTGATTTCACACAACAATACATAAATAAATGGTCCCTTTAAATCTTTGGGAACTAACTGTGTTACTGGGAAATGTATTTAAAAAATAATAATAACAATCTAAACCAGGAAGTTGATGTCAATGAGATGGAATGAAGGCCACACTTCCGGTGTGGAATCAGCTGACTCTGATGCATCATTGTGACAACAGTCAAAACAATAAATAAATAGATACATAAATGAATGAATGGATGAATGGATACATGTTCGTCATGCAGCGTTAGTTTCACCACAGTCATTTAGTGCAGGGTCCGCATGCGCGTGCGTGTGTGTGTGTGTGTGTGTGTGTGCACCGTGAACAATGACATGGCAAAAAATAAATCATTTAAAAAGCAGCGGAAGAGGGGAAAATAAGAAGAGGCTGCAAAACATGACACGACAGAAACAACAACAGCTCTGCTTTCAGAACAAAGCCAAACCCTTTACCGAGGGAATGGTCCTCTTTAAACATCCATTTCATCTTTGCTGCTCCCCGCACTGAGGCGTGATGGTTCGGTCTGAATCTGCGGGAAACCGTCGGTGTCAGTCCAGAGTCCCGAACTGCGACCAAAACAAAACACCGTCTGTCTGTCTGTGAGCTGTCTGTCCGTCCTCCAGTCTGTCAGTCAGTCCGCCTTCCTCAGAGATGACGTCACTCCCAGGCAGAAGCAGTGGTGGTGGCTTCACGAGCTCCCGGGACAAAAACATCAGTCATTTAATGACAAAATCGCGGCTAAATTAGGAAACAACGACTCATTTTTTCTGAGGCAATGATGGGGTTTCTTACCTCCTTCTCGAAGGTTCTTCAACGTGAAACGATTTTTCTCCCGGGCCGGAATTTAAAGTATCTTTTAAATTACAATTGCGGCGAATTGCGGTGTGAATTAAAAGTGTCGATTGCTCAGCTTGCGGTGGCGGATGTGCACATCTCACACAATGTTATAGTGACAAAACACAGGCACATGAAAGGACACGCGTACGTCTTTTGTCCTTGGAAGAACGACGTTGTGGTGGGGGGGACCGATGTTCCCTGAACGCACCACGGAATCCGCTCGCGTGCGTCCATGGTAACCGCGGGACGCCTCTGCTACGCGTGCCGCTTAGCTAGGAGGCTAACAGGAGTAGCGTGTTCGCGCACTGTGTCGTGACGTTAAAAATAGTTTACGTCAAAACATGTTGACCTCCCACAGGCGCGCGCTCATTAAAGAGTGTGTTCGTTAATCAACGTGTGTTCACGTCACGCTCGCGGTTAGCATACATGCTAGCCTGAAGATTAGCCAGCTAGCTAGCTTAGCCGTTTCACTGTTGACGCCGTGAACCATGGCTTTCTACGAGGTTTACGCTCATCCCGCGTTAGTTCGCTACAAGACCAGTGTTTGTACGAAGGCCACGATCTTCGTGCTCGTGGTTCTTTTCCTCACGTACGTGTCACCGCTGCTGGTCGCGTACAGAAGCCAAGGTACTAACATGTTCATGACTCTCTGACGTACGTAGTACAGTGTATACGATCCTGAGTACTGAAATATTATACTTAAGTCAAAGTACCACTGTGTTCAAGTCAAAGTTTCAAATGTACACAAATCTCACATGAATTGTTTTTAATTAAAGGCAAACCTTTACAAATGAAAGTGCTGACAAAGTAAAAAAAAAGTCAACACACATCGTCATGATCTATGTGGTGATATGACAAGTTTATCCTGGAAAGCTCACATTTATGTGGGCTAAGAAAACTCTCTTAAGCTGCACTAAACAGTCAAAAACAAAGCAGGACAAAAGACCCGCCCATTAAAACCTTAATGGGCGGGTCGTCATCTCAAGAATCTATGTTCGCGTCTTTATCGCACTGTTGGTTCGAGACGTGAGCATTTTTCTACGATGTTGCAGACTGACGCTGACGTAGATTTGATCTGGTTTTCCAACAGGAAAGGGAAGTTTGTAAACCACTCACTCTCACACACCAAAGCCCATAGAGAAAATCAGTGATTTTAGCTCGCTGGGACACAGGAGCTGCTGGACTACTGCTGCCTCGTGTGGTCACTTTGTGTCACTGAAGTAAATCTTCAGTGACACAAAACAAAGTTTTTCAAATTCTCTGTGGGCTTTGGTGTTTTTTTAAGTGGCAGTTTCTAGTCGGCAAAGGCTGTTCAACATTTAAATGAAGCAGGAGATTGATTCCTAAGATATCATAGACTTCGACTTGTTTCAACAGTCCTTTGTTAAACTAATCTCAGGGTTCTGGATCAAAAGAAGCACCTATGAGGAACAGCCCGTCGTCAGGTTCCAGTACAAGGCTCTGCTGATGGCAGCCACCAGTCTGCAGGGAGACTTTGTTGCGTGGAGCACATTTCCACTTCTCAACAACATGCTGGAGGCCAACCTCCGCATCCCTGCCATCTCTGTAAGACGTCTCCACACAGTGACACGCGTACACTAGTGTAGAGACGAGTCGCCACACCAACAAAACCTCTGCTCTTTGGTTTTTTTCCCTGTGCAGGTGAGGGAAGAGGACCAGAATCAGGACGGGAAGTTGGACCTCCTCATCTTCAAACTGCAGCTTCCTCTGAAAGCAGAGGAGCAGGTCTACAGCGTCCAGCTGCTGCTCACCTTCAGCTACCAGCTCTTTGTATGTGCCGACTCCACTGCTGCTTGTCATAAAGATAAAACATGGGACCGAACCGTATCCTGATGAAATTCCCTCTCGGACTTTTTGATGTTTTGTTTGTTGAAAGATGAAAGATCAGGGATTTTAGCTGCTGGTCTACTGCTGCCTCCTGTGGTCACTTTGTGTCACTGTTGATCTGAATGAAGGATTTCAAAAGCTGAAGTCACAAAATCAGACATTTGAACTTATCGATGAAGGCAGCAGTGGACTGTGTGTGATGTTAAAATCACTGATTTTCTCTGTGGACTTTGGTGTGGGAGAGTGAGCGTTTTATAAAGTGTCAGAAAAAGCAAATTAACACTGACAGGATGTCGGGTGTTGCCTAAGAATCTGATGCTCAGACTAAGGCTGTGTCTTCTCTGTTTTGGTTTTCTTTCAGCGCATGTCCACGGTGGTCATGCAGAGTCTGGTCTACGTGCAGCACTCGTCCTCTGTCCCTGGAGCCAAGCTGTTCATCAGTGGAGACCTGAGGCTACAGCAGAGGGCGCCACTGCCTCACCGCGGACTCTACAACGTCTATAATGTAAGAGGACGCGTGCTTGCTGCCCACAACGTCCGTTTCCTTGTTAAAACTTGTTACACTGGCATTATTTTTGTCTTTCACTAAGAAAATCTACGTCAGTTTAAGTCTACAATGTGTTTAAGAGCATGTTCACGTCTTTATCTCACTGTCAGACAGACCTTTATAAACCACTCATTCTCCCACACCAAACACCAGAGAGAAAACCAGGGATTTTAACATCACACACACACACACACAGGAGTTGTTGATCCACTGCTGCCTCCATCACTAAGTGTCTTATTTTGTGATTTCGGCATTTGAAAAACTTTGTTCAGATTGACCTCAGTGACACAAAGTGACCACACGAGGCAGCAGAGGACCAGCAGAGGACCAGCGCAGCTCCTGTGTCCCCGCAGCTAAAATCACTGATTTTCTGAGTGAGTGAGTGAGTGAGTGAGTGGTTCACAAAGCGACACAAACGTCTGTTTTGTGTCGGTAAAGTGTGTCCAACAGGCGACGCAAGGACTCAGCTGTATTCTTGAGACATCGTAGACTGTGATAAGGCTCAAAAATAGCCTTTATGAAGTGAGATCAGATCATTAGAGTTCATCTTTATCTCAGAGATTTTCTCTATGGGCTTTGGTGTGGGAGAGTGAGTGGATGCAGGCTCTGGCCCACGTGCAGCACTCTGTCCCTTTATTTTCCAGGCCTGGCAAAGACAACAATTCTCATAACCTCATGGAGTTGACACATTTCAACTGTCTACGTTCTTCTTGGATGGTGTTAAATCCACCACACAAAAATGTATCAATTTAGCTTTAATTATTGTTGCCAGGTGTCGGTGATCGATGGCTCCAGTCCCTTTGCAAGTGCATACGACCTTGAGAACATCATAAGGAGCTACCAGGACAGAAACCGTGAGTCCTCAGACCCTCTTATCCTTTATTTCGGTTGAAGTTGTGACTAAAACCCAGCTGAACCAAAACCTGTGAGGCAGATTGAAACGTCCACAGCTGAAAGTCTGTCCTTGCTTCTCCCACAGTGACCACAGTCTTGTCCTGTCCCACACCAGTCTGGACCATCGGACGAGCCGCTGGGTCTCCCTTCGAGCTCAACGCTGAGATCCGTTACCCACTGGAAGTCATTAGATATCCTTCCATAATGGTGTCTACGTGTGCTAGTTCTGACAGGACAATTTTGATTTTGACTTTTGATGGAGTTTCCTGCCTTAACCGTTTCCTCCACTTATCGTCCTGGTTTCTGGGAAACCATCAAGTTTGCCTGGATCCAGTACATCAGCGTGCTCCTCGTCTTTCTCTGGGTCTTTGAACGTATCCAGAGGTTTGTCTTCCAGAACCAGGTTCTCACCACCGTGCCCGTACCTGTGGAAAAACCCCACCTGTCGTGACTCAGGTTTTCAGGTACACACTGACCCATTCATTTGAAACTGGAGTGTTGGAGCGGAGCAACGTCCAAAGCATGCAGGACGTTGGGTCCCCAGGACCAGGATTGAGAAACCTTGTACTATTCCATTCCAGTTTTCTCCAGTCTTTTTTGTCTCAGTGTTGAAATGTTGGCACCAGCGTCGACGTCCTGACGCCGCATGCCTGTGCTTTGCTACATGCTCATGACATAGTCTACACACCGTGGCTGATAAAATTCACATGGAACTCCAAATATTTCCACATCGGTGACTTCAGAGCGGGAGGGCGTTTGAGTTCTCTGGGGGGGGCGTGGTTAAATCCTTGATTCCACCTTTGCTTTCCAAAGGTCAAGATCGTGAAGTCGCTTTGATCAATATCGACTGTGTCACCCTAAATAGGGTCATTGAAAGTTGATATGAAAATGTCTCCATTGTTTGTTACGACGCCACCTTCTGTTTCACGCCCTGCGTAGGGCTGGGCGATATGGACCAAAACTGATATCGCAATGTTTTCTGTTCGAATGGCGATATGCAATATTATAACGATATTTTGAACAAAACGGGTTAGCTCGCTAACTCACCGGTTGCCCGCTCAGCTGAGAGCTGAAACCCGGCGTCCGGAGTGTAGAGACCAGAGCCTCGGTGTCGGACACGATAAACAACGAGCCGCTGATGGGTTTGAAGTCCACTTGGAGCCGAAATCTGCGGCTAACAGCTGGTGCCGCTAAAAACTAGCGACAACAGCTCAACTTTTATTTTGTATTAACGAATAATGAAGATGGTTAAGAAAAATGTATCGGAGTAAAAGTACACATTTTCGTTCAAATGTCTGTTGTGATCCGTAGCGTGGGCGGGACAACACTACGTAGTACGTACATGTAAGGGGCGTGGCTGAGGTGCTGAACTAGGCTTGTAGGCTCAGGGAGAAGCGGTCTAAAAAAACTACATATCTCTTTCACAAATATACCGGTATATCGCCCAGGCCTAGCCCTGCGGTGCTTGATGTACGTAGACGAGGCCGACGCAGGACAAGTGTGGACTCATGATTACTAGCGCTGTTGTGGACACTGTCTCTTTCTCCACCATTGACGTGAGATTCCATGCAGAACAATGAGTGAGTAAAGTCAAAACAAGAGTGAGAGAGAATGATGACGTGATGTCTGTCTCACCAAAGACAAAGTATGGAAGAAATGCAGAGCCTGCTGTAAATCAGTGAAAGATGCACCTCCTCCCATCTTAAGCTGTGTTAGCACAGTTTGTCCTTAAATTTGACAGAATTGATCCTGGAAAGTCCTTGAATTAGCTGTCCGCCAACGTATGGGAACACTGAGCAAATGCATTCAAATGCAAATGTGTTAACATGGTGGAGCTCCATGTTATTCTGTAGCTTTCAGGTCACTGTCAAACTCAAACACGGTGACTCCACCTTTAGACAGAGATGTATGAATGTTTGATATGGTGTTAAATTCTCAACCTACGCCCATGAGTTATTGGAACTTGTCTCCGGGACTGTTGTCTCTGTGTAAACAGTCATTATGTTTCTTAGGGGGTGGGGTGGCTCAGTGGTTAAGACCGGTACCCTGTGTGCGAAAGACATCATGGTCGCAATGGTCACAAGTTCGACTGTACTCAATTCCATTCTAAGTCGCTTTGGATAAAAGCGTCTGATAAATGACATGTAATGTAATTATGGGGAAAACCTGATCGCAACAAGAATGAGGAGACTCCTCCCTCTTCCCAACTCCCAAGAAACCACCAGAGACCCGTCAAATAAACCATTTTAAGGCCTGGGTTTGAATCTTTGGTCTGGGTCGGAATATTAGGACTGGGTCAGAATCTAAGGCCTGGGTCAGGATATTAGGCCTGGGTCAGGATCTTAGGTGTGGGTCAGAATATCAGGTCTTTGTCAGGATCTTAGGCCTGGGTCAGGATCTTAGGTGTGGGTCAGAATATCAGGTCTTTGTCAGGATCTTAGGCCTGGGTCAGAATATCAGGTCTGGGTCAGGATCTTAGGCATGGGTCAGAATATCAGGTCTGGGTCAGGATCTTAGGTGTGGGTCAGAATATCAGGTCTGGGTCAGGATCTTAGGTCTGGGTCAGAATATCAGGTCTGGGTCAGGATCTTAGGCCTGGGTTGGAATCTTAGGTCTGGGTCAGAATATTAGGTCTGGGTCAGGACTTTAGGCCTGGATCAGGATCTTAGGTCTGGCTCAGAATCTTAGGCCTGGTTGAGAATCTTAGACCTGAGTCAGAATCTTAGGCCTGGTTGAGAATCTTAGACCTGAGTCAGAATCTTAGCCTGGGTCAGAATCTTAGCCTGGGTCAGAATCTTAGCCTCACGTAACGTGAAGTTGTGTCTTGTTTGTAGAAACTCTTTAAAAACACTTGTTGTCTTTTCCTCGTCAGGTTCCTGCTCAGATTCCTCGACTGAAGACGTCGTCGTCTTTTCTTTCTTTTTTTTACTGCTGATGAATAAATGTATTAAAGTAAAGTCACATGGATGTAAATCGATTTTTTTAGTTTCTGATATTTTGTCATCACAGTTAAAGAGTTAAAGTTAAAGTGCTCTTTTCTATTTCTACTGTACCAAGATTTAGACGAGAATAAATGATTTCTTCTTGAATCACAAATGTGAAAGTGTGTGTGTGTGTGTGTGTGTGTGTATTCATGTTTGAATGCACATGTGAAGCATTTCTTCTGTGGTGTTTGACTCTTTAAATCAAGTCCATGTGTCTGAGACAGAGAGTGAATGTTTAACTCAATCTTTTTAGTTTTTTATGAATGTTAATGTTGTATGAGTGTTTTCTGTGATTCAACCTCCAGAAGAACAAACACTGTTTTTACTGCTTCGTCTAAGATTTCACTCTGGAATGTTCCTGTCATCGAGACGACTACAGTTCATTAACCAACTCTTCTGATTTGAGTTGGTAGTAACGAGTAACTGAGATGGTAAATTAAGACGAGGGCTGTAACGATCCACCAAACCCACGGTTCGATTCATATCACGATTTTTGACCCTCCATTCAATTTGGTGATTTTTTTATTAAATACTGTTTGAAAAACCTTTATAAACTGAACACCAAAGAACAAGATTAACTATGCAAATTATTAACAATCAAAATAGCCAAAGCTATAACATTTCTGCTATAAAATACTGTTGAAAAACAAACAGATGATTCGAGCATGTTGTAAATTCTTCTTAAATCAAGTTCTCTTACATTTACAAAGTCTATGAAATGGCTTCTGTTTCACACTGAGGTGACTGAGGTTTACTGACTGTGCTGCAAACCACTAAACATTAAACAAATCAACAACTTCTTTCTCTTAAGAAAAACAAACTCATTGTGGAGTTGATTTAAGGGAGTTGAAAAGTCTTCTTCTTCATCTTCTTCATCTTCTTCATCAGAAGAGGCTGCTCTCTGTGCAGTGGCAGCTGTAGCATCACCTGTCTCTCCTTCACCCACAGCTGCAGCTGTTGTGCTGCGGTGGAAAAACGTGACAACTTTCCTCACTGTGCCGAGGAGTCGGGACATCTGGGGACATCTGGGGACATCTAGGGAACGCCCATCGCTCTCTGCGCAGCCAGATTAACGTGCATGCGGTGACAATCCGGCCGCTTCGACAGCATTGGCGTGTTTCTGCCGTTATCTGTTGTCACTTCAAGCACTTACGGCTAATTGTGTGGGTCTTGTCGACTACACGATTGCCGTCCTTTATCCACCATGTAGCCCAAATGTTGCCATACTGCGGACTGACTCTGAATGAAGAGGGAGGATCCGCTATTTCTGCGTCTGTTGCCATGTTTCCTCACGTTCTTCTTCAACTAGCTCAACTTTTGCAGGCAGGCGTCACGTGATTCATTGGCCCTGAACGGGAGAGATTACTCTGCCAGTTGGAAGGGGTGTGTCGCGATTCTGCCTTCTCACACCGCGACACAGGATCGTGGATCCGAGTGTCGCGATTCTGCCTTCTCACACCGCGACACAGGATCGTGGATCCGAGTGTCGCGATTCTGCCTTCTCACACCGCGACACAGGATCGTGGATCTGAGTGTTTCACATTGCATATTGTTACAGCCCTAATTAAGACCATAAAGAAGGTTTTTGTTTTTTAATTTTACATAAATGTTTGCTCTTTTCAGATTCAACTGGGATGTTTTTTTATTTTAGTTTCCTCATGACTCATTGTCCCAGAGGAGGTGTGCGCGTGTGTGCGCGCGCGCGCGCGCGTGTGTGTGTTCTGCTAAATAAGCGTCACACCCTGTGACACTATCCTCCGCACCAACCGAGTATGTGTACTTGTACTTGTGTATATGATACCAGTACTTTTGCCACTTTTGCCAGGAGGAATCATGTGATCATTTCAGTGATCACATGATTCCTCCTCTCATGTCAAAGTGTGAAGACTCGCCGACCAATCAGAGCGCTCGTGACATCTCGGTGACGTGGTTACAGTTAACACTCACACGTCAATGCAAAGTGCATTGTGTCTTTTTTTTTTTTCTAGCTGTTGCTATTTTCAAAGTTCCACACCCCTCACCCCCTCACTCCCTCACCCCCTCACTCTCTCACTCCCTCACTCTCCCCCCCCCTCCTGCTGCTGTGTCTCCATCCAGAGCTGGAGTACAGGATATGAGTCTGTCCCAGACAGGAAGCAGGTGTGTCCTTGTTGTTATAATTTTTTTGGGATTATTTGGAGATATGATTCCAGTGTGGTGGAGACTCATGTCCAATACGCTACTTTGTCATAGCCCCGTTTATCGTATCCGTACTTGTACTTTAACTACAGTCTGTTTTTACACAAGTATCTGTACTTGTACTTTGACTACAGTCTGTTTTTACACAAGTATTTGTACTTGTACTTTTACTACAGTCTGTTTTACACAAGTATCTGTACCTGTACTTTTACTACAGTCTGTTTTTACACAAGTATCTGTACTTGTACTTTGACTACAGTCTGTTTTTACACAAGTATCTGTACTTGTACCTTTACTACAGTCTGTTTTTACACAAGTATCTGTACTTGTACTTTAACTACAGTCTGTTTTTACACAAGTATTTGTACTTGTACTTTGACTACAGTCTGTTTTTACACAAGTATCTGTACCTGTACATTTACTACAGTCTGTATTTACACAAGTATCTGTACCTGTACTTTGACTACAGTCTGTTTTTACACAAGTATTTTTACTTGTACTTTTACTACAGTCTGTTTTACACAAGTATCTGTACCTGTACTTTTACTACAGTCTGTTTTTACACAAGTATCTGTACTTGTACTTTGACTACAGTCTGTTTTTACACAAGTATCTGTACTTGTACCTTTACTACAGTCTGTTTTTACACAAGTATCTGTACCTGTACTTTTACTACAGTCTGTATTTACACAAGTATCTGTACCTGTACTTTGACTACAGTCTGTTTTTACACAAGTATTTGTACTTGTACTTTAACTACAGTCTGTTTTTACACAAGTATCTGTACTTGTACTTTGACTACAGTCTGTTTTTACACAAGTATCTGTACTTGTACTTTAACTACAGTCTGTTTTTACACAAGTATCTGTACTTGTACTTTGACTACAGTCTGTTTTTACACAAGTATCTGTACTTGTACTTTGACTACAGTCTGTTTTTACACAAGTATTTGTACTTGTACTTTTACTACAGTCTGTTTTACACAAGTATCTGTACCTGTACTTTTACTACAGTCTGTTTTTACACAAGTATCTGTACTTGTACTTTGACTACAGTCTGTTTTTACACAAGTATCTGTACTTGTACCTTTACTACAGTCTGTTTTTACACAAGTATCTGTACTTGTACTTTAACTACAGTCTGTTTTTACACAAGTATTTGTACTTGTACTTTGACTACAGTCTGTTTTTACACAAGTATCTGTACCTGTACATTTACTACAGTCTGTATTTACACAAGTATCTGTACCTGTACTTTGACTACAGTCTGTTTTTACACAAGTATTTTTACTTGTACTTTTACTACAGTCTGTTTTACACAAGTATCTGTACCTGTACTTTTACTACAGTCTGTTTTTACACAAGTATCTGTACTTGTACTTTGACTACAGTCTGTTTTTACACAAGTATCTGTACTTGTACCTTTACTACAGTCTGTTTTTACACAAGTATCTGTACCTGTACTTTTACTACAGTCTGTATTTACACAAGTATCTGTACCTGTACTTTGACTACAGTCTGTTTTTACACAAGTATTTGTACTTGTACTTTAACTACAGTCTGTTTTTACACAAGTATCTGTACTTGTACTTTGACTACAGTCTGTTTTTACACAAGTATCTGTACTTGTACTTTAACTACAGTCTGTTTTTACACAAGTATCTGTACTTGTACTTTGACTACAGTCTGTTTTTACACAAGTATTTGTACTTGTACTTTTACTACAGTCTGTTTTACACAAGTATCTGTACCTGTACTTTTACTACAGTCTGTTTTTACACAAGTATCTGTACTT
>NC_081145.1:28655193-28685193 GCF_958295425.1 Solea solea
TGTGTCACTGTGTGTGTCTGTGTCTGTCTGTGTGTGTCTGTGTCTCTGTGTGTGTCTGTGTCTGTCTGTGTGTCTTTGTGTCTGTGTCTCTGTCTGTTTGTGTGTCTTTGTGTCTGTCTGTGTCTCTGTGTGTCTGTGTGTGTCTGTGTCTCTGTGTGTGTCTGTGTGTCTTTGTGTCTGTCTGTGTGTGTCTGTGTCTCTGTGTGTGTCTGTGTCTGTCTGTGTGTCTTTGTGTCTGTGTCTCTGTCTGTCTGTGTGTCTTTGTGTCTGTCTGTGTCTCTGTGTGTGTCTGTGTGTCTGTGTCTCTGTGTCTGTCTGTGTGTGTCTGTCTCTGTGTGTCTCTGTCTGTCTGTGTCTCTGTGTCTGTCTGTGTGTCTTCGTGTCTGTCTCTGTGTGTCTCTGTCTGTCTGTGTCTCTGTGTGTGTCTCTGTCTGTGTCTCTGTGTCTGTGTGTGTCTCTGTCTGTCTGTGTCTCTGTGTGTCTCTGTCTGTCTGTGTCTCTGTCTGTCTCTGTGTGTTTGTGTCTCTGTCTGTCTGTGTGTGTGTGTGTCTGTGTCTCTGTCTGTCTGTGTCTCTGTCTGTCTGTGTCTCTGTGTCTCTGTGTGTGTCTCTGTCTGTGTCTCTGTGTCTGTGTGTGTCTCTGTCTGTCTGTGTCTCTGTGTGTGTGGACAAGAGGACGGCTGTTTCTACTCTGGTCTGCCTGTTGCTGGTTTCTATGACACCGAGTGAGAGACAGTTTGGTCAGAGGGAGGACAGATGATGGAGTTTTTCATTTTAGATATTTAAATTTTTTTGGTTACTTTTTAAAAAACAAACAAACACTGAAACGTTTAGCTGTTATTTGGTGATTTAAATAATAATTTAAATACTGTTTTTGTGACACCAACATTTTGTCATACACCGCTGGAGTGTCGCCCGGTGACACAAGATCCACAGACACAGAGAGAGCGAGAGAGTGGTGTGGAGCTAATAGATTTACATTTAAAAGTTACTCACGACAGTTTTCAAAAAGCGTCCATCAAATCATCAAATAATCTACAGAGAAAATAATCTGGAAAAACAAGGCGTGAGTTACATCATCACCTCAAGCCTCTTATCTATAAAATGTGTGACAAAGGTGGAGTTGGGTGACACCCTTTACGAGCAGCCAGCAAACATATTGTATAGCAGTGAAGGCTTGTGTGAGAATAAGAACATGAATGAGGGGGACGGATCTCTGAGGTTTTTCTTCGTGTCCGGAGGCTGTGAAGGTGAGGAGCTCGTGTCGGGGCTCGTTCCACAGGTACGACAGCAGTCAGCAGTGATCCTGCAGGGGATTCAGACACCACCTTCTGCCGGTTTCCTATTGACCTTTACGTCACAGAAAGACTAACGTTGTGAACGGTGATGCAAATGAGATGGACATGTCTCTTGTGGTCGTCGTGTTGTCTGAAGAAAGACACCGCCACCATCTGATTGGACTAACACACCTGGATAATATGTTAGTCCGACTAAGACTAGCCCAGGTATGTTAGTCCGACTTCACCCGGATAATCGGACTATGAATCGCATAATCCAGGTATGTTAGTCCAATTTAGTCCAACTAACAAACCTATGACACTGACATTGACTACCTTTAGCCGTTATGTCCAGGATAATGTGGGTTGGGGGTTGAATTACTATTACAGGGTTACTTTCAACTGGATCCAAGCTGTTCTTGACACCCGCCCCTGGACTTTGACCGTTAAATAAGAAATAGCAAGCAGGTACAGAGAAGAAGAAAACAGAGAAAAGCTGAGGACAATCAAACATGTGTTCAACAATGTAGAAGTTGTGTAGATACAGTATCAGTGTACAATAACCCACTTAACCAGTGATCCATGAAGGTCCTTCTACTGTTATTTTGGTCCTGGTAACACAATAACAAATGTGGACAAATAGAAACAGAGACTCATTTTGAAAACCGGGTTATGTTTTAGTGTGGACAAATAAAAAAAGGACACTTTTATTTTAAAACAATGTTGTGTTTTAATATGAACAAATTATATTGAAATTGAGAAAATGTTTGAATAGAAAAATAGTGTTTATTTTGAAAACTGCTAAGGCTGTTTTTTAGTGTAGACTTATTTTGAAAATGTGTCAAGTTTAAGTGTGGACAAACCAAAAAAAAGAAATAAAAAAGGAAACTTTTAATTTGAAAACCTTTTGGGTTGCGTTTTAGTGTGGACAAATAGAAACAGACTTATTTTGTGTTTTGTGGACCTAGAAAAGGCTCATGATTGCGTCCCTCGGGATGTTTTGTATGGGGTGAATGGCTTCTTGCGACGGGTCATCAACTCTCTGGATCGTTGGAGTCAGAGCCTGATCCGAATCTCTGGCAGTAAGTCAGACTCGTTCCCAGTGAAGGTTTGTCAGGCCTGCCCTTCGTCGCCGATTCTGTTCATAACTTTTATGGACCGAATTTCTAGGTGCAGTAAGGTGGTGGAGGGTCTCAAGATTGGTGACCTGAGGATTTCTTCTCTGCTCTTTGTGGCTAATGTGGTCTTTTGGTGTCATCCGGAGGTGAACTTCAGCTTGCACTGGGACAGTTTTCAGCAGAGTGTGAGGCAGCTGGGTTGAGGATCAGCACCTCAAAGTCTGAGGCCATGGTTCTCAGTCGGAAAAGGGTGGATTGCGTGGAGGAGTTCTAGTATCTCAGGCTCTTGTTAACAAGCGAGGGAAGAATGGAGCGAAAGGTTTGCAGATGGATCAGGGCAGAGTCTACAGTAATGCGGACGTTGATCCAGTCTGTTGTGGTGACATGACGTGACAAGATCGTGAATACACAAAAGGTGCTTCCTGTGGGAGGTGTTCCAGGCACGTCCATCTGGTAAGAGGCCCCCGGGGCAGACCCAGAACACGCTGGCCTGACTTATTTTGAAAATGGGTTATGTTTTAGTATGGACAAACCAAAAAAAAGACACTTCTTAAAAATGTTACGTTTGTTTTCTGTTTACACCTGATTGTTTTATGTGATGCACGTTTGATGTTTACCTGAAAGATCAGTTCCTTATGTAAAAAATGCAATTCTATTACACGTAACATTCCTCTGTCTTTTTCTCTCTTACTCCTCCAGACGTAACTCATCACAGAAGAAGTGAAAGGGAAGTTCAAGCAGCCACGATGTTTCGCTCCAGAGTCAGTTTTAGTACCATGATCTTCCTTGTGGTCCTGCAGGGTGTAGCCGTGGTGTTGTTCTGCGGTTGGTACCTCCAGCTCTCTCCCTGTGGCTCCACCCCCTCTGACAAGAAGGTTCACATTCTGCTGCTGTCGTCGTGGAGATCAGGTTCATCGTTCATGGGTCAGGTGTTCAGCCAGCACCCGTCTGTCTTCTACCTTATGGAGCCTGGTTTTCATGTCTGGACGGCACACCCCAAATCTGGGGTGCGCTCGCTGCGAATGGCGTTGAGGGATTTGTTCCGTAGCTTGTTTCAGTGTGACTTCTCTGTCATGGACTCGTACATGCCAGAGCAGCGTAATGTTTCCTCCTTGTTCATGTGGAGTGAGAGTCGAGCGCTGTGCTCCCCACCGGCCTGTTCCCTCACGCCACGTGACCAGTTCAGCAACCAGACTCTCTGTGCAAAGAAGTGTGATGTCCGTGGCCTGCAGCGGGCAGAGCAAGCCTGCGGCACCTACAGTCACGTGGTGTTAAAAACTGTACGATTCTTTGAGCTGGAATCCCTCTACCCTCTTTTTCAGGACCCAAACCTGGATCTCCGCATCATCCATTTGGTGCGAGACCCACGGGCTGTATACCGGTCTAGAGAACAGTCCTCTGACTCCTTTGTTGCTGATACCGCTGTCCTCTTGGAGCACAGACACATGCCAGCAGGTGAGGTGGGTTACCATGCCATTCAGGAGATCTGTCGCAGCCACGTTCGCATCTATGAGAGGGCCACAGTAAACGCCCCTCCGTTTCTGGAAGACCGCTACAGAATGGTTCGCTACGAGGACATGGCACAAGACCCACTCAAGGAAATCGCCTCTTTATATGATTTCATGAGTCTGGAGATGACCACAGAGCTGAAGGAATGGATCTACAGAGTGACACATGGAAGCGGCAAGGGCTCCAAGCTGGACGCCTTTAAAATCACTTCACGGAACGCTGTTGACGTCTCCAGGGCGTGGCGCACCATGCTGCCGCACAGCAAGGTCAAACGTGTCCAGGAAGTGTGTAAAGAAGCCATGTTGCTGTTGGGGTACAGGACGGTTGACAGTGAGAAAGAACAAAAGAAGCTGGACATAGATCTGCTGGTGCCACAGGAACCGTACCAGTTCAGCTGGTTAGCCACCAAAACAGAGCAACCCAGTCAGAGTTAATGACATCATCATCGAGAGACGGCACAGGAACGACGGCGGTATGCTGCTTTAGACACAAACTGATTTGTAAGTGAGTCACCTGAGAGAACACAACCCTCATAACTTCTTTACTGCACATCAGCAGTCATTTCACCAGGCCACACCCACATTATTGTGTATTATTGTCTTTCTTTCTAATTTTGAAACTAGCTCTGTCCAGACGAGTGTGTTTAGCGTCGTTAAACACACTCGTCGTTTTAAAGCTTGGCAGTAGGTGTGCGCCGGACTGAACTTCACAGAGCAGGCTACTGTCATGGCCGACTTCATGGCAGGAGTTGCTCATGTTGCTAATTGTAAATTGTAATAATGGTTTCTTCGTCTGGCAAAAGTCTGGTGAAACAACACACTGCGTGGTTTTTAAAAGTCTTTGTTTTGGTTTTACAAAAACTCACAAATAAGACTTAGTGATGGAGGCAGCAGTGGATCAACAACTCATGTGTGCTGTGATGTTAAAATCATTGATTTTCCCTATGGACTTTGGTGTGGGAGAACAAACGCCATCAATTTCCTCATGCAACCGCCCTTTAAATAACCCGAACATAACCCTTTAACCTGAAAGCTGAGACTGACTCGTTTTCTGTGTTTATCTGCTCTGTCTTTACAGAGCAGTTGGTTTAAGCACTGGTTCACTCTGTCCTCCGGCCTCTTTGTTTAATTGTTGTTTACAGAAATTTCACACTGACAAACACACAAACATCCAACTGTTCAGCCTCCAGTCAAATGCAATTAGGGCCAGAGGTCCAAACGGCTCCTGTTGTTGTCCTTCAGATTCTTCTTCTTCTTGAAAATGTGAAAATGTGAAAATATGAAAATGCCACATTGTCATAGTCGTCGCACGGTGGATGGAGCAAGCTAAGATTAAGTTGCACAGAATTTCACGAAACTTGGTGGGAAGTTGTCACAGTCCAAGACGACCACAGCCTCAACTCAACAGGAAGTCGGCCATTTGCCCGCTTCGTAAATGAGCTAACTATTTTCTACTTTGGTGTGGGAGAGTGAGTGGTTTACAAGCTTCAGTTTCCCACTGGATAATTCTCTCTGATATTGACAAAAAAGCAGAGTTTTTGTTATCATCATTATCATCATTATTATTATTATTATTATTATTATTATCATTGTTATGAACAGTTCTGGTGGTTTTACTGTGATTGTGTGTTGGATGCTTCCTGTCCCTGTGTCATGTGATCAGTGTATCTGTTTCTTAAATGTGAGCTTTTAATTTATGAAGCAGAAACTTTATGGTACTCATGATTTTAATAATATTTACATTTACACACTCTTTGTTGTTGTTGAATGAAAGTAGAATTAAGATGTGTAATAAAATTAAGGCAAATGTGAGAAAGTGGGTCTTAACGTGTGAAGTTCATCCTGACTTCATCAGACCAGGATCAGGAGGTTTCCTGGTCTGATGTGGATCTGTGTTCGGTTCAGGGACCAAAAACTGAAACACAACATGAGTTTTTCTCACGTTCTTATAGAGTGACTTCAGTGTTATAGCACTTTATGGCCAGTAGGAGGCGCTATAGGGTGTTCTGGCTCCATTTATTTCATTAAAAGCAGCTGATTCACACCTCCTCACATACTGCAAAAATCCAAAATAACATCATTATTATTAACATTATGTCTTGTTGCGTGTGGCCATGACATCACTCACTCATTCATTAAGACATGTATTCAATCCCTGTGCTGTGCTTAAACCTGCATGTCCTTCTTTCCTTATCAGGCTGACACACCTGCAGCAGATCCAGAATTGTTACCGCCCAATTACCAGACTTTACAAGAGACTGAGCCAGCAACACCTTAGTCCCACAGTATGATTTGTTAAATACCTTTTCCTTTCAGTAATCCTTGATTTAGTTGTTATTTTATTTTGGCCTGGAGATGGCCAGCAGTCCTACTTTTCGTTTAGCTTTAGTTTATTATTTGGTTTTGTCGGGGGGGACGACGACACTCAGTTCAGCCACTGAGTGTTTTATTTAATTGTTTGGAGGCCGTAACATGTCTCAATAAAAATGATATTCAATTATAATAAGTATTTTATATTTAACCTAATAATAGTTTAGGTCCCTGGTCAGAAACCAGCAGGACATCACTAAGGTTCGGGCGCCATCTGCTGGCTGAGACATGAAATTACATTTGTTGTGGATTTATCCTCAAAAGCGCAGTGACAGTGAGAAGGAAGCGTTCACCATTTCATCTGTTACAGAAATGTATTTGTCGTCTGATGAGAACTGAAATTGCAAGAAAAAGAATTTGCAGTTGAAAATTAAATAAATTGTTATTATTAGAAGTTGGGTTAGGATTAGAATCTTAAACCTGGGTCAGAATCTTAAACCTGGGTCAGAATCTCAAACCTGGGTTAGAATCTTAAACCTGGGTCAGAATCTTAAACCTGGGTTAGAATCTCAAACCTGGGTTAGAATCTTAAACCTGGGTCAGAATCTTAAATCTTAAACCTGGGTCAGAATCTTAAACCTGGGTCAGAATCTCAAACCTGGGTCAGAATCTTAAACCTGGGTTAGAATCTTAAACCTGGGTCAGAATCTTAAACCTGGGTCAGAATCTCAAACCTGTTATTACCATGTTAATCTAACGTGTCCTTTATCGCAGTTCAAAGTTCTACAGAACATGTTCACGTCTTTATCTCACAGACTTTTCCAACCGGAAACAGAAGTTTATCAAACACTGTTACATTTGTATCAATAACAAGCCCCGCCTACTCCACACACCCCGCCCCCCACCTCCAAATCAAAGTCATCCTCATAAAGGCTTGGGCCTGCAGGTGTTTTATTTTTTTAACCCGAACCGGAAGTCTTGTGTTTGCTGCAGCTGCTTTGACAGTGTTGTGGTGACGAAGTACAGCTGCGGCGTTTCAGCCGCAGACACACTCTCTCACACACACACACACACACACACACACACACACACACTCCGGGCAGCAGCAGCAGCAGCATCAGCAGCAGCAGCAGCAGCATCGATGGCCCCGCTGCTGCCTGCGGACTGAAGAATGGCCTCCGCGGCACCGCCACATCAGCCATGGCCAGATCTACCAACACGAGCTCCGGGGACGGGGACCCGCGGGTGACCGCCTCCACGGAGCACGGCGACGGCACGCGCGACCTGGCGGAGCCCCGGGAGCTGTCTCTGGAGGAGGTGCTGAAGTCTTACGAGCAGCCCATCAACGAGGAGCAGGCGTGGGCCGTGTGTTACCAGTGCTGCAGCGGGCTCAGGGTGCCCCGCCTGCCCGCTCAGGGAGTCGGCCGGGTGAAGGACCCGTCCTCCATCCTCCTGCACCGGGACGGAACCGTGTGTTTATGGCAGGAGCTCCGACATCACGGTAGGAATCTCCCCCCCCCCTCAGATCCAACACAAAAACTCCGCTGTAAAAAAGTGAAATTTAACAATTACTGCCCCTTTTGTCTCAAAAGTTAACGACCACGGTCTGACTTGACATCGTAATCGAAACTATAGAATTCCCCTTTAAATTCGGCGTGAATTATTATGTGCGATTGAAAACTTTTTCAACAAAAACTGCGACTTTTTTCCAACTGCTCCGCCGTGGACGACACCGCAGGTGCACTTGCTGCAGCGGGCAGTGCGGCCCAGTGTTCATGTCATGATTCCCACATCTATCGTGCTTCAGTGATCATATCAGCGCCGAATTTAAGAACAGGCTCCAATTTTATTATGGAAGACCTCGAATCACTGGAGTATCCAATCTGAAACGCGACTTAAAGTCAATAATGCTTTAATGTATTAAAAATCACACGGAGTTCGGTACAGTGTTCACAGAAGCTGGGTTTACTCTGCCCAAAAACACCAATAATCGACCTCCTGCTAATATTGTTTGACCTTCCGTGCGGACATCAGTGTGGGTGTTGTGTTGCAGTCGTGGTGCCAGGAGCAGAATGATGACAGTAACTGGTTAATTATTCATCACACACAGCTTCTCCTCAGCATCTGCTCCTTTTCCACTGACTGTTTTGGTTTGAGACCTCAGATGTTGACTACAAGCCCACAGGATTTTACCCCGTCTTCATAGTCTCTCTCTCTCTCTGACTTAAAGCCTGTACCTGCATAATATCCTCCTGCACATGTGAAGTATTTATGGCCACACTGCAGGAAACAGTGGAGAGAAAACAGCGCCAACTCTAGCTTTAAAAACGAAAACAAATCAGTTTTTGTCACTTATTCTCACCAAAGTGTCTCTCACAACAGCCATTATCTCTGGAAATGGATGTTTTATTTATTCTCTGCCTGCAGCGGTTTGTGCTGAACATGCTGAACACGTCGAGGTCATGTTTCTGAAACATTCTGCCGCAGACGGGTTTGGTTCCTGCCAAGAGGCTGAAATACGAAGAAATCTAGAAACTCTGAAGCAGGAATTTTGAGTTAGTGATGCAGTGACTAAGTGACTGTGAGCGCCCCCTAGAGGCCCACTCTCACCAAAGGCAGTCTGTTTTATATGCCATTTTCATCAGAGATCGATCAATAAAAATGACTTTGCTGCCTCGTGTGGTCACTTTGTGTCACTGAGGCAAAGCTGAACAAAAGATTTTAAAAGCTGAAGTGACAAAATAACATGTTTGAACTTAGTGATGGAGGCAGCAGTGGATCAACAACTCGTGTGTGTGTGTGTGTGTGTGTGATGTTAAAATCACTGATTTTCTCTGTGGACTTTGGTGTGGGAGAGTGAGTGGTTTACAAACTCTCACAGTGCGATAAAGACGTGAACATGTCCTGAAGATATCGTAGACTTACACTTACGTCGATTCTTGTGATTTGCAACACCGTGAATAATGCGTGTTGTTGCTTGGCAACAGAATGGCTATGTCCAAAATGTAACCCGCTCCTCTGAAATGAGGTTTGTGCCTCATTGGGACCAGGATTTGGTCTCCATGAGGATTACTGGTCCTGTTTCATGCAGAAAAGGTCCTGCAGAGGTAGCATATACAAGAACACACACACACTGATGTATCTGAGAGCTCAGAGTCTGATTATGCTGCAGATTTACAGACAGGAAGTTCATGTCCTCGTCACTTATTTTTATATCTTTAGTAAGGACACTGGCAGACATAACCCTTACCTTTACCTTAACGGTCACAACTAAGTGAGGTCAAAGCGAGGACTTTTGTCAAAGCGAGGACATTTTTGTCAAAGTGAGGACGTTTTTGTCAAAGTGAGGACGTTTTTGTCTCCTTGAATGAGGATCAGGTTTCCTGAGTTAATTCTTTTTGGGAAACTGTTGAAAGTATCACTGGTTACACACCGTGACCCCGGCCGTGCTTTGTGTCAACCTGTTGGACGGGTTTGCAGGGGTTCATGTTGTCAGGGTGTCTGTGTGTGTGTGTGTGTGTGTGATGATGCTCAGTCTGAAAACCACGTTCTTGTTCTCAGGAGAAAATGTATTTTGTTCTTTTTCTCCTCGATTTCTCTTAATGTTTGTGTTTATTTTGTGTCCTGCTCCTCGCGTCCCCGCGTCCCTGTGTCCTCATGTCCGTTCTCCTGTTTTTCTGCAGTGAAAGCTGCTGATCGAGGAGTTTCAGGTCTCTCGAGTGTCGTTACAGACATCTGAGCTGGAGGAAAGAGCTTTTTTATTGTCTCATATACTCACACTCACACACACACACACATACACACACATGCAACACAATATCACATGGCCCAGTTTCCACTGTGGGACAAACAGAGTGACAGAGTCTGATTTAGTTTTCACTGTCATCAACCGTTACTGGCTCATATGTTCAGTTTACTTCACTCAACTCTTTCGTTAATGGCTGATTTTTAAATTTTTAAATAACTTCTAGAATATATACTGAACATATACTGACTAGAACATTAAATAACTTCTAGAACATATACTATATATATATATATATATATATATATATAGCCTTTATTAGATGGGGTAGAGTAGTCTGTAGTAACTGAGCCCTTGGAGCCCCCAGATCCAATATCAACTTATTAACCAGAATAACTACTTACTAACTAAAAATAATGACTTAGTATCTCAAAAATAAACCTAGTAACCAAGTTAGAAAGATAACTTTCTAACTTGAATCTAATTTAAAATAACGATGTACTAAAAAAAGACTTACTATCTTAAAATAATGACTTAGTATCTCAAAATAAACCTAGTAACTCACAATAATGATAGTACCTAAAAAATTAATTACCGTCTCAAAATAATGACTTGGTATCTCTAAAAATAACTCATTAACTTAATATAACAGTACCATATTTAAAAAAAAAAATACTCACTACCTCAAAAGAATGACTTAGTATCTCAAAAATTAACCTAGTAACTCACAATTAACTCAACATAATGATAGTACCTTGAAAAATTACTTACTAGCTTAATAGAATGACTCTTTGACTCAAGATAATGACTTTGTATCTTAGAAATCAACTGACTCAAAACTAATTCAAGGTAACGATCGTATCTTAAAAATGACTTACTAGCTCAAAAGAATGACATAGTATCTCAAAAATGACCTAGTAACGCTCAACTAACTCACAATAATGATAGTACCTTTAAAATGACTTACTAACTTAATGGTATGACTCATTAACTCAAAACAATGACATAGCATCTCAAATAAGAACTTACTTACTCAAAATGACATCAATTTGGACTGGTGGTGAAGAGTCTCTTGAGCCGGGCAAAAGCAGTCTCGGCCTCAGTTGTCCACTGGAACCCTTTAAGGGGGGAGGTGAGTCTGGTGAGTGGCTCCACCACCTTGCTGGAGGCACTTATGAAGCGGCGATAAAAGTTGGCGAAGCCTAGGAAACGCTGGAGCTGCTTACGGGTGGAGGGGGGGGGCTCAGTCCCTTACGGCGCTGACCTTTGTGGGGTCAGGAGAGAGCTGGCCTCGATCGACAATGAAACCCAGAAAGGGAACGGATGAGGCGTGGAAAACGCACTTCTCGGTGTTCACAAACAGCCAGTTCTCCAGAAGGCGCTAGAGTACCAAACGGACATGTTGGACATGTTCCTCTTTCGTCTCAGAAAAAATGAGGATGGCATCTAAGTAAACGAAGAGGAACTTGTCCAGCATGTCACGTAAAATGTCGTTGACCAGACTCTGGAAAATGGTGGGGGCGTTGGTCAGGCCGAAGGGCATTATCAGGTATTCAAAGTGGCCGATGGGGGTGTTGAATGCAGTCTTCCACTCGTCCCCTTCACGGATACGGACCAAGTGGTAGGCATTGCGCAGGTCCAGTTTTGAAAAGATGCATGCTTTATTGAGGGGACTGAAAGCCGCGTCGAGAAGGGGCAGGGCGTACTTTTTCTGACGGTTATTTAGTTCAGTCCCCGGTAGTTGATGCAGGGCCATAGGGAACCATCCTTCTTTTGGACGAAGAAAAACCCTGCTCCAACCGGGGATGACGATGGACGGATGAGACCAGCCGCTAAGGACTCATGGATGTACTTCTCCATGCTTTCTTGCTCAGGGCGCGAGATGTTATATAGACGGCTGGAGGGGAGAGTAGCCCCAGGGAGCAGGTCGATGCCGCAGTCGTAGGGACGATGGGGAGGCAGAGAGAGTGCATGCTGTTTAGAGAACACTTCACCCAAGTCATGATACTCACGGAGGACAGAGGTGAGATCTGGTGGTACTGGGAGCGGCTCTGGACCCGAGGGTGAGACCGGGAGAGCGGAGTGGAGGCACTGGGAATGACAGGAGACGCTCCAGTTGGTGAGCTGGCCTGTAGACCAGTTGAATTGGGGGCTGTGACGAGCCAACCATGGTAAACCCAGCACAGCAGGGGTGGAAGAGGACGGAATCAGGAATAATTGGATCTGTTCGTGTTTTTGCCAGAAAGAATGAGAGTGACAGGCTGAGTTCGATGGGTGACCTTGGCCAGAGTTTTTCTGTCCAGGTCCAGGATGGTTTTTGGTTCAGGGAGGGGGAAGCAGTCATCTGCTCCGGAGTCGACGAGGAAAGTGATAGGGAGAGACTGTTGATGCCACATCAGCTTGATGGGAAGCGAGATCCAATTCGATGTAGCACAGGAAAGGGCTCCACTCACCAGCACTCCTGCATGTGCTGGTGAGCTCAGTCTTTTGGCCGGGGGGGGGGGGCAGGAGGCGATGACCGGACTGACCACAGTAGATGCAGGCTCTGGCCATCAGCCTCCGTTGTCTCTCGGAGGGAGTTAAGCGAGCCCGACCCAGCGGCATGGGTTCAGAGGAGTCGATGTTGGGAAATGAGGAGAGTGAAGGACTGGATCGATTGACAGGGGGCGTGACAGGGACAAGTAAGTGTGAGAGAGGTGGGGAGCATTGAGCCTTGGCTCGTTCGCGGTGTCTCTCTCGGAGCCGATTGTCTAAACGAATCGCTAACTCAATAAGGGAATCTAAATTTGGAGAGTCATAACGAGTTTCCTGCTTGTCCTTCAACTCCTCACTTAATCCCTTAATAAACACACCCCGGAGTGCCGTGTCACTCCACCCGCTCTCGGCAGCGTGGATACGAAAAAGAATAATCTGCGACCGAAATATTACTCTGACGGAGACTCAACAGTTGCAAGGCAGCATCATTCCCCTGGAGGGGATGATCGAAAACCCTCTGGAGATCAGACGTAAAAGTGTTGTAATTTATGGAGGCGGAGGAAGGATTATTCAATATGGCTGTAGCCCACTGTGCGGCTCTACCCGAGAGAAGGTTTACTATGAATGCTATTTCAGCTTTGTCGGAGGGATATGTGGAGGGTTGCGAATCAAATACTAAAGAACACAGAAAAAGAAAACTAGCACATTTACCTATTTCTCCGGAGAAATGTTCGGGGATGGGTACATCTGGTTCACGTGAAGCGAGTGAGGGCACAGTTACTAATGGTGGTGGTGAACCAACCGCATTAGGAGCTGAGGTGACTGGGGTTGACACAGGCGCAGCGTCCTCAGTGGAAGTAGGTCAGCCACGCCTCCTGCAGAGAGGGGAGAGAGAGAGAGCAGCACGAAGGAAACCCACGACAATAATAAAGGTGGAGGGGAGTGTGATCGTGATCCAACTGCTGTCTCACGCTAATGTTTTACTAACTCAAACAAATGAGCAAGTGACTCAAAAGAACTTCAGAAATGTTATAATTGCTTAGTGGTTCTCTGGGAAATAAATAAATGGTTGTTTGTCTTCTTTTGTCTCCTCAGGAGACACTGATGGATATTGTCCTCCTCAGACTGCAGAGCGTCAGGTGAGATGAATGAAGAGACCAATTAACTACTGAATTAATGAATTAATTAATGACTCCTCCTCCTCGTCCAGCTCGTCCAGTCGCTGGGCGTGGCCATCTACGGAGCTCTGGACTGGGGCCTGGACGACAGCGAGGAGCGGGAGCTCAGCCCTCAGCTGGAACGCCTCATCGAGCGCATGGTGGGCGGCGGTCAGGGCGGAGACGGCAACAGATCTGCAGGTAACGGAACAACAGATGAGGGTTACAGTGGACAGGAAGAGGAGGAGGAAGAAGAGGAGACAGAAGGAGAGATAAGGCCAGTGTGTACGTTCCGCCAGGTGATGACGCTGTGTGCATCTCGACTGGCAAACCCCAGTTTGGCCCCGGAGCATTATCAGGCGGTGTGCAGGGCACTGTTTGTAGAAACTCTGGAGCTTCAGACGTTCCTGATCAAGATCAGAGACGCTAAAGAGGTGAGTTCAAAGGTCAACATCATTTATCATGGCAACACAAATTCAAGTCATTTGCTTTAAGCAAGGAATCAGGCTCAGGGGTGGTTTGTTTGTTCATCTCTTAATAATGAAACTCATTTTCTTTTACTTTGTAAAAATAATGACTTAGTACTTTAAAGATCAACTTAGGATCTCAAAATAATCACTTTCAATCTCAAAAGAATGACTTAGTATCTTAAAAACTGATTTAATATTTCACATTAATGAAAGTGTCTGGAAAGAATGACTTAGTTTTTCAAAAAGATGACTTAGTATCTCAAATGAATCACTTAAAATCTCAAAAAGATGACTTAGTATCTCAAGAGAATGAATTAGTATCCAAAAAAAGACTTACTATTTCACATTAATGAAAGTGTCTGGAAAGAATGACTTAGTATTTCAAATGAATCCCTTAAAATCTCAAAAGTATGACTTAGTATCTCAGAAAGATGACTTAGTATCTCAAAAAGATTGACTTAGTATCTCAAACAGAGGACTTATCATCTTATCATCATCTTGGCTTACTAACTCACATGGCTGGCTTACTAAATCACA
Organism: Solea solea; assembly: GCF_958295425.1. Lineage (NCBI taxonomy): Eukaryota > Metazoa > Chordata > Actinopteri > Pleuronectiformes > Soleidae > Solea > Solea solea. The sequence goes on from NC_081145.1 coordinate 28,669,790, forward strand.
TGAATGGCTGCATACTAACTCACATGGCTGGCTTACTGGTTTAATGCTAACTCACATCTAACATCTAACTCACATTAAATGTCTTACTAACTTACATAAATGATGGCTTACTAACTCACATGAATGGCTGGCTTACTAACTCACATGAATGGCTGGTTTACGACCTCACATGAATGGCTGGCTTACTAACGCACATGAATGGCTGGCTTACGACCTCACATGAATGGCTGGCTTACTAACTCACATGAATGGCTTACTAACTCACATGAATGGCTGGCGTACTAACTCACATGAATGGCTGGCTTACTAACTCACATGAATGGCTTACTAACTCACACAAATGGCTTACTAACTCGCATGAATGGCTAACTAACTCACATGAATGGCTGGCTGACTAACTCACATGAATGGCTGGATTACGACCTCACATGAATGGCTGGCTAACTACCTCACATGAATGGCTGGCTTACTAACTCACATGAATGGCTTACTAACTCACATGAATGGCTGGCTTACTAAAGTGTATGAATGGCTTACTAACTCACATGAATGGCTTACTAACTCGCATAATTGGCTTACTAACTCACATGAATGGCTGGCTTACTAAAGTGTATGAATGGCTTACTAACTGACATAAATGGCTGGCTTACTAACTCCCATGAATGGCTTACTAACTCGCATGAATGGCTTACTAACTCACATGAATGGCTTACTAACTCGCATGAATGGCTTACTAACTCACATGAATGGCTCTCTGACGCGCATAAATGGCTTACTAACTTGCATGAATGGCTTACTAACTCACATGAATGGCTCTCTGACGCGCATAAATAGTTTACTAACTCGCATGAATGGCTTACTAACTCGCATGAATGGCTTACTAACTCACATGAATGCTTACTAACTCACATGAATGCTTACTAACTCACATGAATAGTTTACTAACTCGCATGAATGCCTTACTAACTCGCATGAATGACTTACTAACTCACATGAATGGCTTACTAACTCGCATGAATGGCTTACTAAGTCACATGAATGCTTTCTAACTCGCATGACTGACTTACTTACTCGCATGAATGCTTTTAACTCGCATGAATGGCTTACTAACTCACATGAATGCTTACTAACTCGCATGAATGGCTTACTTACTCGCATGAATGGCTTACTAACTCACATGAATGGCTCTCTAAGGCACATGAATAGTTTACTAACTCCATGAATAGTTTACTAACTCGCATGAATGGCTTACTAACTCGCATGAATGGCTTATTAAGTCACATGAATGCTTACTAACTCACATGAATGCTTACTAACTCGCATGAATGGCTTACTAACTCGCATGAATGGCTTACTAACTCACATGAATGCTTACTAACTCACATGAATAGTTTACTAACTCGCATGAATGCCTTACTAACTCGCATGAATGACTTACTAACTCGCATTAATGACTTACTAACTCGCATTAATGGCTTCCTAACTCACATGAATGGCTTACTAACTCACATGAATGGCTTACTAACTCGCATGAATGGCTTACTAAGTCACATGAATGCTTTCTAACTCGCATGACTGACTTACTTACTCGCATGAATGGCTTACCAGCTCACATGAATGCTTACTAACTCGCATGAATGGCTTACTTACTCGCATGAATGGCTTACTAACTCACATGAATGCTTACTAACTCGCATGAATGGCTTACTAACTCACATGAACGCTTACTAACTCACATGAATGGTTGGCATACTGGCTTACTAACTCACATGAATGGCTAGCTTACTAACTCGCATGAATGACTTACTAACTCGCATGAATGGCTTACTAACTCACATGAATGGCTTACCAACTCGCATGAATGGCTTACTTACTCACATGAATGGCTTATAACTCACATGAATGGCTTACTAACTCACATGAACGGCTTACTAACTCGCATGAATGGCTTACTAACTCACATGAATGGCTTATAACTCACATGAATGGCCTACTAACTCACATGAATGGCTGGCTTACTAACTCAGAGGTGGTGCCTCGTGTGGTTGTCATTTTTCTGCTGCTCAGATGTTGAAGAAGATCTCGACAGAAGACACTCTGGAGGACAAGTCCACGGCGGAGCTGGATGCTCTGAAGCACAGAGACTGGGTGAGACGTGATGAGGAGGCCGCTGTTGTCATGGTGATGTCGTTGTTGTCGTTGTTGTTGTTGTTATGGTGGTTGTTTGTTGCCTCAGGCTCGTCTGTGGGTGCAGCTGATGAAGGAGCTCAGACAGGGAGTGAAGCTGAAGAAGGTACAGGAGCAGCCGTTCAACAGTCTGCCCACAGAGTTCAGCCTCACGCCCTTTGAGATGCTGATGCAGGACATACGAGCGCGAAGGTTCCAGCTGCGCAAAGTCATGGTGAGCCAGAAAAAAACAAAACAAAACAATATAGAAATGAGAAGTCATTGAAATAGTGAAACGATGTAGTTTTGCTCTAAATGTTTGTTTTGTTTCAGACTCGGTTTGAATTTAATGTCAAAGAGAAACTTTGACCCAGTCTTGTATAAAGTACTTTAAAGTGATACTTGAGTAAAAGTACAAGTATGTTACCAGAAAATGACTTTGGTAGAAGTTTATAATATTGAAAGTAAAAGTATGTGACATTTACTGTACTTAAGTTTCAAAAAGTCATTTAAGTTTTAGAAGTAAAAGTAAGGATTGAGCCATAGTGGCTCAGTGGTCGGGCCAGTTGTCTTTCAACTGGAAGGTTATATAAAAGAATGACTTAGTATCTCAAAATAATGACTAAGTATATTCAAAGAACGACATAGTATCTCAAAAGATTGACGTAGTATCTCAAAATTACGACTTAGTATCTCAAAAGTACGACTTAGTATCTCAAAAGAACAAATTAGTATCTCAAAAGAATGACTTAGTATCTCAAAAGATTGACTTAGTATATTAAAAGAACTAGCCGCTCCGTAAGACTATCAGACCTGACTCAGGGGGCGTTTGTCTGTATACAGCAGCAGAGCAGGGGCGGGTGGAGACATTATCCCGTCAAACTGTGGATCTGGGGTTTTTTTTTGCAGTAGAAGTCACTTTTGAAGCTTTTGGTTGACGCTTCTTTATGTTTTCAATCGTCTCACTTTACCAGATCAGTGTTGCTTCTTGTGTTGGTGTCAAAGTGGGAAACGTTGCTTCAGGAGTGCGTGAGGGTGTGAATGGCAGGCGCCGTCTTTTATGTCTTTTCTCTCGCACAGGTGGATGGAGACATTCCCACCAGAGTGAAGAGAAGCGCCCATGAACTGATCCTGGATTTTATCAGGTCCAGACCTCCACTCAAACCAGTGAGTGACTCACCACAAACTCGTTTATCTGCCGAGAACCAACACTGACAAATAACACACAAATGAATGAACAAAAGCACAGAATCACTGACTGACTATCACTGACTGAGTAGTAACAGGAAAACACATTGACAATAATTCTCAGAATGAAGACTGAATTGGAACTGGAATCCAAGTTCAACAAGTCGGCGAATCCTCATCACAAGTTTGTGGCTGCTTTAACTGCAGCTGACCACTAGATGGCACTGGTGTTTTTAAAGCCTGTGGTATACTTCTGCACACATGCTGTGCGTGTCTCATTGTGCAGACCCTGAGATACTTGCACGTCAGGGTCCTGTAGTATCCCACTTCACCATCGGGTGGCGGTACAAGTCTGGACGCAGGGAATGGAAGGAGACAGACCAGAGGTTAGAGCTTTGGAGGCGTCGCAACCGAACCATACGCATGCCACAATTTGCGTCATCAACGTGTGGTTCCAAAATGTGGACGCCGTGCGTTGGGTGCACATGGACAGCGCATGTGCGAATTGAACTCCCATCCCACCAGTAGGTGGAGTATTAAGCCCCGCTCACCAAGCAGAAAAACCATTGCAACAACAGAAGACGTCGGCAAGGATAGTCATCCAAGCCTCAAACCGGCGGACACCCCGACTTCCCTGCCCGACGGATCACAGTTCACAGTTCAAAGTTCTTTTAGAGGATTCAAAAATTCAGGATTGGATTTGATGATAGACATAAGTCTTGAATGTAGAGTTGAAGGAAAGAAGGAACCACGAGAGGAAACTCAAAATTTGTCAAGTGCGTCAGCATCGCCGAGCGTCTCCAGCTTCACAGACGGACAGACAGATGGGACCACAGACAGACAGACAGGACCACAGAAAGACAGACAGGACCCCAGAAAGACAAAACTACAGACAGGACCCCAGAAAGACAAAACTACAGACAGGACCACAGACAGATGGGACCACAGACAGACTGTCCTTTAATTATTAAAAGATGTCAACACTGAAACAAGTATGTTATGATGTATTATACTGTATATATTATGAGTTATTACGTATTATACTGTATATATTGTGAGTTATTATGTATTATACTGTATATATTATGAGTTATTATGTATTATACTATATATATTATGAGTTATTATGTATTATACTGTATATATTATGAGTTATTATGTATTATACTATATATGTTATGAGTTTTGAATTGAATTGAATTGAATGACTTTATTCCTCCCCCAGGGGGGAAACACACATTCACAACAGCTCAGTTAAGAAAGGTGAGAATAGAATAAAAGTAAAAATAAGAATAAAAATATGGAATAAAAATAAAAATAAGATAAAATAAAAATACAATACAATAGTAAGACAATTACCAAAAGATAAAAAGTAAAAAAGATAAAATTACACTCTAATATAGAGTATTATCAGGGAAAGTGAGTGGACATTTACGAGGAGTTAAATATCCGAACAGCAGTGGGGATGAAGGACTTTCGGTAGCGCTCTGTCCTACACTGAGGGTGCCGGAGCCTGCCGCTGAAGGAGCTGCCAAGCCCCTCCACAGTCAGGTGCAGTGGGTGGAGTGTGTTCTCCATGATGGAGGACAGTCTGGATAACGTCCTCCTCTGTCCCACCTCCTCCACCGATTCCAGCGAGCAGCCCAGGACAGAGCCGGCCCTCCTGACCAGCCTGTTTAGTCTCTTCCTGTCCCGGTCCGTGCTGCCCGCTCCCCAGCAAACCACAGCATAGTGGATGGCAGAGGCCACCACAGAGTCAAAGAAAGTGCGGAGTAGAGGTCTGCACACTCCAAAGGACCTCAGTCTCCTCAGGAGGTGGAGGCGACTTTGACTCTTTTTGTAGAGGGCGTCGATGTGAGTGGTCCAGTTCAGTTTGTTATTGAGGTGAACACCCAGGTACTTAAAGTTATCCACCAGCTCGATGTCCGAGCCCTGGATACTCACCGGTGGGTGTGGTGGGGTCTTTCTCCGGAAGTCGATCACCATCTCCCTCGTCTTTCCGGTGTTCAAGCACAAGAAGTTGCTCTCACACTAGTCCACAAAGTCTTTGATGACCGACCTGTACTCCAGCTCGTCCCCCTCAGACACGCAGCCAACAATGGCTGAGTCATCGGAGAACTTCTGGAGCTGACAGCTGCTGGAGTTGTAGGTGTAGTCTGAGGTGTAGAGGGAGAAGAGGAACGGTGAGAGCACCGTCCCCTGAGGAGCCCCGATGCTGCAGATGGCCACCTCAGACCTGCAGTCCTGCAGCCTCACATACTGCGGCCTGTTGGTGAGGTAGTCGGTGGTCCATGCAGCCAGCTGTGTCCCCACTCCTACGTCCTCCATCTTCCTCCGCAGCAGCGCCGGTTGGATGGTGTTGAAAGCGCTGGAGAAGTCAAAGAACATGACTCTCACAGCGCTCCCGGCGACCTCCAGGTGAGTCAGTGCCCGGTGCTGCAGGTAGATGACGGCGTCATCCACCCCTATCTTCGGCCTGTAGGCGAACTGCAGCGGGTCCATCACGGAGCTCACCACCATGCGCAGATGTCTGAGGACCAGCCTCTCCATGGTCTTCATCAGATGAGAGGTCAGGGCGACGGGTCTGAAGTGGCTTGGCTCCTTTGCGTGCGCTGTCTTAGGAACTGGAACCACACAGGAGGTCTTCCACAGGACCGGGACCTTCTCCAGTCTGAGGCTCAGGTTGAAGATGTGCGCGACCACCTCACAGAGTTGGTCAGCACAGTCCCTGAGCAGTCTGGGGCTGATCCCATCTGGTCCCACAGCTTTCCTGATCTTCAGTCGCCTCAGTTCTCTCCTCACCTGCTCAGTTGTCACAGAGAGGGGGGATTGAGGGGGGGTGGGCAGCTGGGGCTGTGGGGGGTGGGGTGTTGGAGTGAGGTGTTTTGGAGGTGAGGACGGTTGGTGGATGGTGGCTGTAGCCGCTGGAGAGCAGGCGTGTGAGGAGTGGGGGGCAGAGGTGGAGAGGGGAGGGGGGCCCTGATCGAATCGGTTGAAGTATTGATTCAGTTCAGTGGCCCATCGCTGGTCCCCCCCTGCTGTGACTCTGGCTCCACTCTGTCCATGACCTGTGATGTTCTTCAGGCCTCTCCACACATCCCTCGCTTTGCTCTGTCCCATCTGCTCCTCCAGTTTCCTCTTGTAGACGTCCTTAGCCTTCCTGATCGCCTGCTTGAGCTCCCGCTGGACTTTTTTCAGCTCCTCTCCCTGAAGCAAACACCCTCTTGTTCTTGTTCAGCAGGACTTGAAGTTGAGGGGTCACCCATGGCTTGGTGTTGGCAAAGCACCACACCCTGCGGGTTGGTGCGACGTTCTCCTCACAGAATTTTATGTAATGTGTGAAACAGTCATTGAAGCCGTCGATGTTATCTCCATCAGAGAAAGTCTCCCAGATTGTTGTCTCGAAGCAGTCTCTCAACCTCTCCTTGGCTTCTTCATTCCACATCATTACAGTTCTTTTCTGTGCGGGCTGCCTCCTCACCACGGGTGTGTATTCAGGTCGCAGACGTATCAGGTTGTGATCAGAGCGGCCGAGTGGGGGGAGGGGGGCGGAGGTGTACACACCCTTTATATTTGCATATAAGAGGTCCAGCGTCTTGTTCTCCCGGGTGTGGCACTTCACGTACTGTGTGAACGTGGGGAAAAAGGGGGAAAGCGAGGCATGGTTGAAATCACCATTTATGAGCAGGAGAGAGTTTGGGTGTTCAGTTTGCAGTGCTGACACTGAGCTGTGCAGCCTCTCACATGCCGCGGCTGCATCGGCTGAGGGAGGGATGTAGACTGTATACACAATCACATGTGAGAACTCCCTCGGGATGTAATACGGGCGGATGCCCACCGCAACAAACTCAGTGTCCTTTGTGCAAACTTGTTCTTTGATGGAGACGTGCGCGGGGTCGCACCATCTCTCGTTAATACGAGAAAAAGTAAGAAAGAAGGGAAAGCCGTTGTAAGCAGCAGCTGCTCGGGCAGCGCCATCTTGAGAATGAGTTATGTATTATACTGTATATATTATGAGTTATTATGTATTATACTGTATATATTATGAGTTATTATGTATTATACTATATATGTTATGAGTTATGTATTATACTGTATATATTATGAGTTATACTGTATATATTATGTGTAATAGAAATGTGTCAATAATGTTTTGTATGTAAATAATGACACTGCGTCTTAATGTATCCCCCTGAGGTGACGGAGCGCAGTCTCCCCCCTCCTCCCCCGCAGCAGCCGTCGCTCCATGACCAAGTGCTCGCTGAGATCAAACAGGAGAGGAAGCTCCGCCCAGTGGCCCCGCCCACCTCCAGATGTAAGCGGAACATGATTCATGTTGCGTTAAATGTGCAGGAAGTTAAAAATAGATAAAAAATTGATTATTGTTTATTGATTGTAAGGTCAAAAATATAATGGTCTTGTTCGTTTTAGAGTCACGTCTGAAACTGTTTTTCTTCTTCTCCTCCAGCGTTCGGCTCTCTACCCTGCCTCGCTCACACTTGTCCGTGCAGCATCAAATCCACATCGTGCATTGACCTGTCCACGTCAGAGTCCGTGCCCCGCCCCCTGTCCCGCCCTCGCGTCCTGCTCAAAGCCCCGACTCTGGCAGAGATGGAGGAGATGAACATCTCTGAGGTGACGAACTTTAAAGAGGGATCACCTGAGTCCCTGTTGTTGTTGTTTGTCACCAATTACTGAGTGAGTTTTAGGTCTTTATCCACATGTATGATCTCTTTATTATCTTCTGTTGTGCTTTAACAGGTTTTCTGTTATCCACAGTTCCTTCAACACTGGCTAAAGTTCCTTCAATGTTCCTTCACCACAGTCCAAAATTCTTTTAGCACAGTCTTAAGTTCTTTCAACGTAGTCTAAAGTTTCTTCAACGCAGTCTAAAGTTTCTTTAACGCAGTCTAAAGTTCCTTCAACGCAGTCTAAAGTTTCTTCAACGCAGTCTAAAGTTCCTTCAACGCAGTCTAAAGTTTCTTCAACGCAGTCTAAAATTCCTTCAACGCAGTCTAAAGTTTCTTCAACGCAGTCTAAAGTTCCTTCAACGCAGTCTAAAGTTCCTTCAACGCAGTCTAAAGTTCCTTCAACGCAGTCTAAAGTTTCTTCAACGCAGTCTAAAGTTCCTTCAACACAGTCCAAAGTTCTTTTAAGGCAGTCTAAATTTGTTTACTTGCAAGTCAGAATCATATGACACAACTGAGCTGGACGACAGTTTCATCCTTCACCTCTTAATGTTGCCCTCCTCTTCCTCTTCCTCTTCAGGAGGAGGAGTCTCCAGACAGCGGTGACATGAAGAGAATGGAAACTTCTCCGATGCCTCTGAAAAGAGACCGCTCCTTCTCAGAACATGACCTAGCGTTTCTACGTGGAGACACGCCTCCTTTGCTCTCTGAGGAGGACCAGGTGGACGGGTCGTTCAGACTGAGGGGGGAGAGGCCGCGGTCCCAGACACTGACCTGTGTAGGACCGTCCCCTTATTTCAGAGGTCAGTCTGCACGAGTGTGTGTGTGTCTGTGTGTGTGCAGTAAGTCAACTCAAGATATTTTTTTTTGTGCTGTGTGCGCCCCCTGCTGCCAAGAACCATGAGACACGGTGTCTCACGTGACCCTTAGTCTACGAGATCTTCAGAACATTTTCACGTCTTTATTTCACTGTTAGACACACTTCTGTAGTCAAGTTTGTTTTTACGAGAGTTTTTTCTGGTCTATAACCTAACAAGACTTTTTAGGGTCTTTTTGTATGCAATTTCTTTTCAGGGTCTGTCGGCGGAAAAGAAAAATAAGGCATGAGATTATTACAAGACAATATTAGCAATAGTTGCAACATAAAAAAATCGACATAAAATAAAAAAAATGTATCACCCATAAATTTCTGTCAGTAAATGAGTATATTGTTTATTTTCATGCACAACCTGCTGTTAAAACATGAAACACAAGCGTCATTGGACAGAAAAGGTTCGATTTTGACTTTGACGACTGTGACGCCGGAGACGCCGCTTCCCGTCCGTCCTCGCTCTGACCTCGACCTGGAAACTCGTTAAATCAGCGTAATAGGAGCTGCGCCGACATGACCGTCGTCCACCTAGAGTCGGGGTTTGTAATCAAATATAAAGATGTGCTGATGAAGTGGAACGGTGGGAGCTTAATGGCCTGTGAGTGTGTATGTGTGTGTGTGTGTGTCCTGCATTAGCAGCCTCGCTTTTCAACGATCCAGACTTTGATCCATTCTTCGTCTCCAGACGTCAGCGAGCTCATACACTTAGCTGCTTCCACTGCTAACGCTAATGCTAATACTGCTGTATCACACACATTGTGATTGAAAAGCAATCACAATAAGTTAGACAGCTTATTTCCCCCCCAATAGTTTTTGTTTCTTTATAAACCACTCACTCTCCCACACCAAAGTCCACAGCACACTGTTGCCTCCATCACCTGAAAAATCTAACGTACGCCACTTTAGAGAGTGAGCCTCTGTGTCTCAGCAGCAGGGGGCGTCCTGTCCTCACAGTGAGGATCAACACACACACAACACTGTGATGTTTACTCTCCATTAGAGACAACCTGACACCTAACTGTGTGTGTGTGCCTGTGGTCACTTGTCCTGTATGGGGTCAGGGTCTTCCTCAGACTGGGGTCAGATATTGTGCTCATGTGTATTCACGGTTTAATGCCAGGTAACATTCTTGTTTGCTGTGAGTTTTCTTGACTTTTCCCAGTAGGTGATATCATTGTCCTTTTGTTTGCTGATCATTTGGTTGGGCCAGATATTTTGGGGGGTGTTTTGAGGCAGGGGTGGGTTGTTGGTGGTCAGCCTCCGGACCAGCTGGCTGAGGCCACTCCTCTCTATGTTGGTCTCTTGGCTTTGTAAGGCTTGGTGGTGGTCTGAGGCAGGGTCACTAGTTTGGAGGTGTTTATAGAATGAGATGGCTCTTTTTTCTGGATGTCAATAAGGAGCAGGACCTGGTCCAGTTCAGCTCTGCATGTATTATCTGGTGTTTTTCTCTGGACTCTAAGAATGTATTTGCAGAATTCAGTGTGGAAGGTTTCAATTTGATGTTTGTCCCATTAGAAAAGTCTTGGTTTGTTAATGGACCCCATATTTCACTACCATATAAAGCAATTGGCTGGATTACTGTTTTAAACATTTTGAGCCAGATTGGGATTGGAACATTAATTTGAGTGGATTTTCCTATTGCATACGTTGTATTGCTTTTTCTCTCAGCTGGTTTATTGCAGCATTGAGGTTCACTGTAGACGTCATTTTTAATCCTAGCTATGTGTTTGTGTAAGTGTATGTGTATGTGTATATGTTTGTGTATGTGTTTATGTATATGTTTGTGTTTGTGTTTGTGTTTGTGTATGTGTTTGTGTATGTGTTTGTGTTTGTGTTTGTGTATGTTTATGTGTATGTGTATGTGTATGTGTATGTTTATGTGTATGTGTATGTGTTTGTGTTTGTGTTTTCTGTTTGTGTGTGTATGTATGTGTATGTGTATGTGTATGTGTTTGTGTAAGTGTATGTGTTTGTGGAGCTGTTGTAGTCCCTCTTCAGGTCTAGGAGCTGTTGTAGTCCCTCTTCAGGTCTAGGAGCTGTTGTAGTTCCTCTTCAGGTCTAGGAGATGTTGTAGTCCCTCTTCAGGTCTAGGAGCTGTTGTAGTCCCTCTTCAGGTCTAGGAGCTGTTGTAGTCCCTCTTCAGGTCTAGGAGCTGTTGTAGTTCCTCTTCAGGTCTAGGAGCTGTTGTAGTCCCTATTCAGGTCTAGGACCTGTTGTAGTCCCTCTTCAGGTCTAGGAGCTGTTGTAGTTCCTCTTCAGGTCTAGGAGCTGTTGTAGTCCCTCTTCAGGTCTAGGAGCTGTTGTAGTCTCTCTTCAGGTGTTGTGGTCCCTCTTCAGGTCTAGGAGATGTTGTAGTCCCTCCTCAGGTCTATGAGCTGTTGTAGTCCCTCTTCAGGTCTAGGAGCTGTTGTAGTCTCTCTTCAGGTGTTGTGGTCCCTCTTCAGGTCTAGGAGCTGTCGTAGTCCCTCTTCAGGTGTTGTGGACCCTCTTCAGGTCTAGGAGCTGTCGTAGTCCCTCTACAGAGTTGGACAGCAGCACTAGATCATGTGCGTACCAGAGACATTTGATGTGTGTGTTGTTCAGGAAGAGGCCTGGAGTTGACGACTCATGTAATGTTTTTGCTCGTTGATTTATGTAGATGTTGAAAAGTGTTGGTCTCAGACTGTTTCCTTGCATTAGTCCTCAGTTCTGGGACCAAAAGTCTGTCTGCACACTTATTGTTACGGTACATAGTTTTGATGATGTCGTAGGTTTTGCTGTAACAATTGGAGCAGGACGCCCTCGTGCCAGATAGAGTCAGATGCTTTTTCAAAGTCTACAAAACAGGAAGATATTTTAGATTTGTTTTGATTTAAATGTTTCTCTATAAGTGTGTGTGTAGCGTGTGGTTCTATGTTTGTGTATGAATCCAGTTTGACTGATATTGAGATCAGCGAGGTATTGCTGTGATCTGCTGTTGATCATTGAGCAGAACATCTTCCCCAGATTGCTGCTGACACATATCCCTCTGTAGTTGTTAGGGTCTAATTTATCTCCATTTTTGAAGATGGCCGTTATTAGTCCCTGGCTCCAGATGTGGGGACAATGTCCCCCACTCAACACCATGTTGAATCATTTCAACAGTGCCGTGTGGAGTTGGCTGTCTGCATATTTGTAATTTGCAGTCTATTAGCCAATTCTTCTTTGTCAGGTTTGTTGAGTTGTTTCCAGTTTTTCCAGAATTTACTGGAATCTATCGCTTCTTCCATTTCGGGGAGTTGTTGTTTGATGTGTTGTGTTTTCTTTGATCTGATGGTGTGGTGACATTGTTTTTGTGTTTGCCAGTAGTGATGTCTTATCTGCTGGTTGTCTGGTTCTCTATGCTTTTGGTTTGATAGTTTCTTAAGTGTTTTTCTGAGGTTTTTGCATTCTGAGTCAAACCACTTGTTTTTGGTAGGTTTTTTGTTTGTGGATTTTGCTGCTTTCTTTAAGTGCGATTAAGTTAAGATTAGGTTTCTATCCCTCACGGCTAGATTCATTCCTTCTTTGTTATGTAGATATGTTTGAGTGAGGAATGTGTTTATCATTGAATGAACTATGTTGTTGCCAAATGCATGTTGGTCCTGGTCTTGGCTGTTTTCAGTCCATCTATAGGGTTTTTCAGCGTTGTTGTCCTTTTCTATTGTGTAGCGTGTTTTGTTGTGTTTTAGGTACAGGGTGATGTTGTTGTGGTCTGATGGGGGGTCAGAGGACTGACTGTAAAGGCTCTGAGGTGATCAGGCTCTATGTCTGTCATCATGTAGTCGACGGTGCTGCTGTGTGTGTATCTCCCACACAGAGTCTCCTCGTAGCCTGCCATTAACTATGTACAGTCCTAGTGATCGGCACAGCTGTAGTATTTGCCGGCCATTGATGTTTGATGTTTGTCATAATTATTCCTGGGCTGTTGTGATAGCTGAGGGAAGTTAATGTCTCCGTGGTTATTAATGTTGTCCGGTGTGGTGCCTGTTCTAGCATTGATGTCCCCGCAGACCAGGATCTTACCCTGGGTCTGGTAGTGACTGATATCATCCTCTAGCGAGGAGAAACCGCCTACTTTAAGTATGGGGATTCAGGGATTCAAGTATATCAGGCATAAGAATATGTCTCTCTCTGTCTGTCTCTCTGTCTCTCTCTTAGCCTCGTTCCCAGGTCAAACTTGGGTTCCGTCCTCTCCGGCTCGTCTCTCTCTCTCGTCAGTCGATGAGTCCTCCGAACACTTGGGGGTGACGTCGCGCTCCAGAGCTGCAGACGAGCATCAGTGGATGGTGAGTTTGAAACACAGGCCAAGTCCTAGTTCTGGATCCTCTGAAGTGTGCACAGTCCCATTATTTAGTTTGATGTCATTGTCCTCCAGTCTTCTGTGAACAAATGTAAACACACTCACTGTCCCACACCAAAGTCCACAGAGAAAACTCAGCTAATCCACGTCTTCATCTCACTGTGAGACAGAAACTGAAGTTCTCAGCGCAGATGCATTTCCACGGTGGATGAGTGGGTCAGATGTGTGTCTTCTTGTCTGTGCAGGACGAGTTCAGTCACCCCGTGGAGAGTCTGGCCCTGACGGTCGATGAGGTCATCAACGTGCGCCGAGTGCTCGTCAAAGCAGAGATGGAGAAGTTCCTTCAGAGCAAAGAGCTTTACAATAACCTGAGGAGAGGAAAGGTGACAATGTTTCCTGTTTCACTGCCACGCCGGCTTCACGCGCTCACTCACTCACTCACTCACTGTGTCTATATATGTGTGTGTGTGTCTGTGTGTGTGTCTGTGTGTGTCTGTGTGTGTGTGTGTGTGTGTGTGTGTGTGTGTGTGTGTCTGTGTGTGTCTGTGTGTATGTGTGTGTGTGTGTCTGTGTGTCTGTGTGTCTGTGTGTGTGTGTGTGTGTGTGTGTGTGTCTGTGTGTGTATATATATGTGTGTGTCTGTGTGTGTATATATATGTGTGTGTGTGTGTGTCTGTGTCTGTGTGTGTGTCTGTGTGTGTCTGTGTGTGTGTATGTGTGTGTGTGTGTCTGTGTGTGTATATATATGTGTGTGTGTGTGTGTGTGTGTGTGTGTGTGTATGTGTGTCTGTGTGTGTGTATGTCTGTGTGTGTGTGTGTGTCTGTGTGTGTATATATATGTGTGTGTCTGTGTGTGTGTGTGTGTGTGTGTGTGTGTGTGTGTGTGTGTCTGTGTGTGTATATATATGTGTGTGTCTGTGTGTGTGTGTGTGTGTGTGTATGTGTGTCTGTGTGTGTGTATGTCTGTGTGTGTGTGTGTGTCTGTGTGTGTATATATATGTGTGTGTCTGTGTGTGTGTGTGTGTGTGTGTGTGTGTGTGTGTGTGTGTGTATGTCTGTGTGTGTGTGTGTGTCTGTGTGTGTATATATATGTGTGTGTCTGTGTGTGTGTGTGTGTGTGTGTGTGTGTCAGGTTTGCTGCTGCTGCAGAGTGAAGTTCCCTCTCTTCTCGTGGCCGTCCACCTGCCTCCTGTGTAAAAGGTATCATGGAAAAATGTCTGAAATAATGAGAAATCAAATGAATAATAATGTTGACAGATGATATTATATTCTATAACATTAAACCCAGTGTGTCTTGTTTTCAGGTCTGTCTGTGGCTCCTGCAGTGCAAAGGTACATTCTTATAATAATGACAATTAAAGCTGCTAGCCCTCATGCCGCCAGTAGGCAGCGCTGTGTCCTCGGCTTAGTTTTCATGTGCTGATAATTTCTGGGTCTCTTGTGTCGCATATGAAGTTTGGAGGCGATCGGTCAAAGTACGCAGAAGTTACACGGCACTTCCTGTTTCACAGCTAGTGATCGGAATGTGGCCACGCCCCCTATGTTGGTACGATAAATAAGTCTGAGTGAGTGAGTGAGTGATTGTCTGAGTGAGTGAGTGTCTGAGTGAGTGAGTGGACTGAGTGAGTGAGTGTCTGAGTGAGTTAGTGAGTGAATGAGTGAGTGAAACGATGAAATATTTGGGTTGTGGGGGCGAGGGGCATCTGGTCCGCTCTTGCCCGAGGGATGGCAGAGCGCAGCGGGCTGCGGCTTCTGGTGGAGATCCACCCGTTGCTGTGGCTTCTGGTGGAGATCCGCCCGTTGCTGTGGCTTCTGGTGGAGATCCGCCCGTTGTTGTGGCTTCTGGTGGAGATCCGTCCGTTGCTGCGGCTCCGGGTGGAGATCCGCCCGTTGCTGTGGCTTCTGGTGGAGATCCGCCCGTTGCTGTGGCTTCTGGTGGAGATCCGCCCGTTGTTGTGGCTTCTGGTGGAGATCCGCCCGTTGCTGTGGCTTCTGGTGGAGATCCGTCCGTTGCTGCGGCTCCGGGTGGAGATCCGCCCGTTGCTGTGGCTTCTGGTGGAGATCCGCCCTTTGCTGCGGCTTCTGGTGGAGATTCGCCCGTTGCTGCGGCTTCTGGTGGAGATCCGCCCGTTGCTGTGGCTTATGGTGGAGATCCGTCCGTTGCTGCGGCTTCTGGTAGAGATCCGTCCGT
>NC_081145.1:28690193-28692693 GCF_958295425.1 Solea solea
TTTAAGAAGCTGAAAAATGACAAAAAGTAGAAAATATTCACATTTAAGAAGCTGAAAAATGACAAAAAGTAGAAAATATTCACATTTAAGAAGCTGAAAAATGACAGAAAGTAGAAAAGATTCACATTTAAGAAGCTGAAAAATGAAAAAAAGTAGAAAATATTCACATTTAATAAGCTGAAAAATGACAGAAAGTAGAAAATATTCACATTTAAGAAGCTGAAAAATGACAAAAAGTAGAAAATATTCACATTTAAGAAGCTGAAAAATGACAAAAAGTAGAAAATATTCACATTTAAGAAGCTGAAAAATGACAGAAAGTAGAAAATATTCACATTTAAGAAGCTGAAAAATTACAAAAAGTTGAAAATATTCACATTTAAGAAGCTGAAAAATGACAGAAACTAGAAAATATTCACATTTAAGAAGCTGAAAAATGACAGAAAGTAGAAAATATTCACATTTAAGAAGCTGAAAAATGACAGAAAGTAGAAAATATTCACATTTAAGAAGCTGAAAAATGACAGAAAGTAGAAAATATTCACATTTAAGAAGCTGAAAATGACAGAAAGTAGAAAATATTCACATTTAAGAAGCTGAAAAATGACAGAAAGTAGAAAATATTCACATTTAAGAAGCTGAAAATGACAGAAAGTAGAAAATATTCACATTTAAGAAGCTGAAAAATGACAGAAAGTAGAAAATATTCACATTTAAGAAGCTGAAAAATGACAGAAAGTAGAAAATATTCACATTTAAGAAGCTGAAAAATGACAGAAAGTAGAAAATATTCACATTTAAGAAGCTGAAAAATGACAGAAACAACGCACACACACACAGAGATGACAGCAGCAGCTCACTCGTCGTGAATAAATTATCTTCGTTTCTATTGGCTGTTGAATGTCTGTCGTCAGCACAGTCACACAGAACAGAACAGGAAGTGACTGGATTTCCTCTGTCAAAGTAAAAGTGTCCAAAGTAAAACGTTGAATGTAAGATTCAGCAACAATTCAAAAATGTAGCAAAGCAACACAAGAGTTTACGTTTTAGTTGAAATTAAATTTTAAAGAAAATTACAACTTTTAATTACACACAATTCACTTCATAGTAAAAATGAATTACATACAATGTTCAGATGAGTAGGAAGGAAGCGAGGAAGGAAGGTGGAGAGTTAGGTAGGAAAAGGCAAAAGGAAGGTAGGTATAGGAAAGAAAGAAGGAATGAAGGCAGGAAAGAAGGTAGTGACATTGTCAGGTAGAACAGAGGGAAGGAAAGTATATAGGTAGGTAGGAAATAAGGAAGGGTAAAAGGAAGGAAGGTAAGAAGGAATGAAGGGAGGAAAATACAGAAGAAAGGTAGGTAGTCAAGAAAGCAGGAAAGAAGCAAGGTTGGTAAGAAGGAAGGAAGGTTGTTATGTAGGAGGAAAGGATGAGGTTTTGTTGGAGAGAAGTAAAGTAAGAAAGAAGGAAGCGACATTGTCAGGTAGGACAGAGGGAAGGAGATTATGCATGTAGGTAGGAAACAAGGAAGGGAAAAAGGACGGAAGGCTGGAAACAATGAAAGTAGGTAAGGAAAGAAGGAAGGTAGGTAGGCAAGAAAAAAGGAAGGATGGCAGGTATGTAGGAAAGAAGGAAAGTAGGTGAGGAACAGCGGCGTCTTTGCATTAAGGGCCAGCAGAGGGCGCTGCTGTGCAGGAGAGGATTGGAAGCTTTTATGTTTTCCTGTGTCAAAAATGTCGTGGAGCACAAGTTCATAATAAGTTCAACTTTGTCCCCAAAGAAACGTCCACAGTTTTCATTTGATGAACGTGGTTTCCTCTGTGGACACATGGACACGTGGACACATGGACACATGGACACATGGTGTACTTGTATGTGGCGGATGCTGCGCGTCCTCTGTCTGTGGTCGGTGTGGTCGACACATCCTCCCTGCAGTGTTGTGTGCTGCTGAACTGCTGCTGAACTGCTGCTGAACTGCTGCTGAACTGCTGCAGAACTGCTGCTGAACTGCTGCTGAACTGCTGCAGAACTGCTGCAGAACTGCTGCTGAACTGCTGCTGAACTGCTGCAGAACTGCTGCTGAACTGCTGCTGCTGAACTGCTGCACTTCAGTGTCAGCAGTGGGGCCAGAGGTTCAGGGACCCTCTGGCGCTTCTCATTGGTTGATTTGAAACAAGGGCGGTCACTGGTTTGTGCACATGAAGGAGCGCAGAGCGTCAGTCTCATTTATTTTTATTCTAACTTTTCATTGATCGATTGATTGATTGTGTAGTTTACATGTTGTTTATAATTATTACGTGTGTGCGCGTGTGTGTGCGTGTGTGCGTGTGTGTTTGGGTGTGTGTGCGTGTGTGTTCCAGGTTTTACTCATGTTGTGGGGACCAAAACCTGTTTACACAGTCACATTATGGGGACTTGTCCTCCTTGTGGGGACAAAAAGCAAGTCCCCATAACGTAAATTACTACATTTTAAGGTGAAGATATGTTTTAAGGTTAGGTTA
>NC_081145.1:28697693-28700193 GCF_958295425.1 Solea solea
TGCTGCTGGAGCAGGTTTTCACCTCACGGACGAGCGCGAACTTTTCATCATTTGTTTAATTCCGGGACGAGCAGGTACGATACTCGCAGTGTCTGATGTTTCTTGGAGTGCCTGCTTATCAGCACAGAGCAATGACAACTCCTGAGAGTAGAGCATAAAACAACTTCCACATACACACGAGTGGGAAACAGCTTCACTTTCACAGTGTCGTCGTACTTCACAGTTTAAGTCTTCAGATAAGTGTCATCCATGAAAATAATCCCAAAAATCTCTAAACAAACTCTTCTCACGCCCACAATTTCCAACCTACACACACACACACACG
Source organism: Solea solea (assembly GCF_958295425.1). Classification (NCBI taxonomy): domain Eukaryota; kingdom Metazoa; phylum Chordata; class Actinopteri; order Pleuronectiformes; family Soleidae; genus Solea; species Solea solea. The sequence goes on from NC_081145.1 coordinate 28,698,019, forward strand.
TTGGACATGTCGTCTAAGCCCGTGTGTTGTTTTCATTTTCATATGATTTTTACTTTTTCTGCCGTTTTTTAAGAAAAGAAGACGAAGGTGATTCCAAAACTGTCGTTTCTCAAGTTTTAAAGGTTCAATCCGCCCAAATGTTACTGCACTGATTCTCCATGACCAGCTCGAGTCATTGACACCAAGAAATGTCCTTGTTACTTATTTACTCTACCAATAAGTTGTCTTTGAGAACTTTATCCAAAACCTCAAAAACACGACATTAGATATCAATGAATGAGACTTAACTGGAAAAGTGGGCGTCACATATATACGACATTGTTGTGAAGGGATGCAATTAAAAAAACATGACACAGAAGTAGAACTTTATGAATGCTTTCTTTCACTGAGCAACAAAAACATGAATTTTCCTTAAACTCTAGTTTTTATTTTTATTTCAGTTCAGGAGTTTTGGTGGTCGTGGGCTCAGAAAAGTAGCTTTAGTACGTCCAATTTTTAGCATTATGTTTCCAACCTTTCAACGTTGAAAGATTCCTGTTAATTCCCATGAAAAGTTCACAACAACCCTACTATATATTAGTGCTGTCAAACACTTAATCGCGATTAATCGCATTACTGTCATAGTTAACTCCTGATTCGTCGCAATTAATGGCACATTTGTATCTATTCTAAATGTCCCTTGATTTCTTTTGTCCCATTATTGTCTCTCACTTTAATGCTCTTATCAACATAGAAAAGTGGATGTGCTTGCTTTATTGAGACAACTTATTCCTCTTATTGTGAGAGCCGCACAATAATCAGAGAGGCAGTGTGTGAATAAAGTGTGGTTGCCGTAACGAGCTAACCCGAGCTAAAGGAGCTAGCGGTCTTCGGTGGTCTCCTTACTACGGTTTGGGGGTCTGCCAGCTTGGTTGGTAACACTGCAGACATCAGGACTTGGACGTGTGGAGTGCGTGGACAAATGATCCAGGCTGCGTTGGAGACGCAGAGCCCGTTTGGAGACGGACACTCGGAACACAACGTTAGCTTACGACTCTCTGGTCGGCTCACGTGTTTCCGGTTAAATCCGGTGTGGTGTTGTAGTTTTTCTAACGTTACTAGTTGTTGCAACAGCATGTGAAAAAAACTGCATATATTACAACATATATATATATATAACATATATATATATATATATATATATATATATATATATTACTTTGCTCAGCATCATAAATGTGACGACTGGCCTTTACAAGCAGGAAAAGTCGTGATACTTTATCACGATGTGATGACATCCACAAATCTCAGACCGGATCTTGTCTCATGTCACCATATATAGATATAATTTACATATATTGACCACACCTACACCTACACACACACACACACACACACAACAAACTGCCCCCCCCCCCCTTCCCTCCAGCTCACAGACGTGTTAGCTTCCATATTTCCACATGGTCAGTCAGAGCTTTCTTGTGTCTGGGTCAGACTTTTGGTCAGGGAAGAGGAGGAGGAGGGGGCGGGGTCTCTTTGTGTCTTTGTCTCTTTGTGTCTTTGTGTGACTAATTAGAGGAAAAACAACAGTTTGTACCAGACTATTGGGCTGCTGATGAAACAGAGGCAGTCCTGACCATGAACTCGTCTTTTGTGTTCGAGGACAAAACTCTGATTCAACGTTTGCTTCTTCCGTGACCGTTCGATATGTCGTGGCCGACAGGATTTGGTATGAGTACTTCTCGTCAGGCAACCTTCACGATGAAAAGAGTCCATCTTTGGATCAACGTACCTTTATTTATGGCAGGAAGGTTTTCTCAAGCATCAACTACATCTAGTCTTTAAACCAGAGTCCAAGTCAAGTCTCAGCTCTTTAAACCAGAATCCAAGTCTGAGGTCTTTAAACCAGAGTCCAAGTCAAGTCTCAGCTCTTTAAACCAGAATCCAAGTCTGAGGTCTTTAAACCAGAGTCCAAGTCAAGTCTCAGGTCTTTAAACTAGAGTCCAAGTCAAGTCTCAGGTCTTTAAACTAGAGTCCAAGTCAAGTCTGAGGTCTTTAAACCAGAGTCCAAGTCAAGTCTCAGGTCTTTAAACCAGAGTCCAAGTCAAGTCTGAGGTCTTTAAACTAGAGTCCAAGTCAAGTCTGAGGTCTTTAAACCAGAATCCAAGTCAAGTCTCAGGTCTTTAAACCAGAGTC
>NC_081145.1:28705193-28745193 GCF_958295425.1 Solea solea
ATCCTCCCTCGTCTTCCTCCGCAGTGAAATACATCCGCGAGGTTTCTCCGCTCTTCAAGAAGCCGTCGCTGGTGGCCGACCTGCCGTGGGACGGCGTCCGCCCGCAGTCGCCCAGCTACAGCGGCAGCGAGGACTCGGGCTCGCCCAAACACAGCGGAGGCTCCTCCTCCTCGTCCAAGGACAGGAAGGTGATCAGTCTGAGGATGTGCTTCATCAGCAGGAACCTAACCATGCCAGACCTGGAGAACAGGTGAGAAACCACACCACATACCACGACCACAAGACCTCTTAGAGACCAAAACCTGGTCCTCATGAGGCTGATCCGCATTTGTGAGGAACTGGTTAAGTTTAGGACTCTAGCTCAAAGACCTGAGACTTGACCTGGATTTTAGTTTAAAGACTTGAGACTTGACCTGGACTCTAGCTTAAAGACCTGAGACTTGACCTGGACTCTAGTTTAAAGACCTGAGACTGGACTTGGACTCTAGTTTACAGACCTGAGACTGGACCTGGACTCTATTTTACAGACCTGAGACTGGACCTGGACTCAAGTTTACAGACCTGAGACTGGACCTGGACTCTATTTTACAGACCTGAGACTGGACCTGGACTCTAGCTTAAAGACCTGAGACTGGACCTGGACTCAAGTTTAAAGACCTGAGACTTGACCTGGACTCTAGTTTAAAGACCTGAGACTTGACCTGGACTCTATTTTACAGACCTGAGACTGGACCTGGACTCTAGTTTACAGACCTGAGACTGGACCTGGATCTCATGTAGATGTTGTCCTCCCTGCTCTTTCAGGCTGCTGGAGCTTCATTCTCCTGACGGTCAGCACACGGTGGTGCTGCGCTGCAAAGACGGCTCCACCGCTAAGTCCTGGTTCAGCGCCGTCCACACCAACATCGCCGCTCTGCTGCCACAGACGCTGGCCCACATCAACGCCTACCTGAGCGCCTCGTCCTCCGCCTCCACACACCCACACCTCAAACACATCGGCTGGTTGGCTGAGCAGGTCATCATTTAGCTCACACTGTTTAGGTTGTGTTTACCCACAATGCCCTATGTTTTTAGTCCACGTCCTCCATTTGGTTGACATGAAGCGAACCCGAGACTGAGGTTTTTAGGCGGAGCATCAGAGTTCAGTTCACTTCAGTATTAAAATTAAAAACTGAACCAGGTCTTGTGTCAGTTCACGTCCAGGAACAGAACTCTGTGTGTGTCTGTGTGTGTCTGTGACTTTGTGTGATTGTGTGTGTGTGTGTGTGTGTGTGTGTTAAACTCAACCGAGCTCAGTGGAGTCTCTGTGGAGACCACTGACTGAAAACAACTGTTAACACACACACACACACACACACACACACACACACATTTAAATGTCTCTGTTTTAAATTTAAATGTCTTTATTTTATTTGGAAGTAAATGATTATTTATCGGAGTCATCTGGGTTATGTTTAGTTAGACTTACTGCTTGAATTGACTTTATGTCAGTTTACCTTACGTCAGTTTACCTTATGTCAGTTTACCTTACGTCAGTTTACTTTACATCAGTTTACCTTACGTCGGTTTACCTTACGTCTTAGTTTACCTTACGTCAGTTTACTTTACATCAGTTTACCTTACGTCGGTTTACCTTACGTCTTAGTTTACCTTACGTCAGTTTACTTTACATCAGTTTACCTTACGTCTTAGTTTACCTTACGTCAGTTTACTTTACGTCGGTTTACCTTATGTCTTAGTTTACCTTACGTCAGTTTACTTTACGTCGGTTTACCTTACGTCAGTTTACCTTACGTCAGTTTACTTTACATCAGTTTACCTTACGTCGGTTTACCTTACGTCTTAGTTTACCTTACGTCAGTTTACTTTACGTCGGTTTACCTTATGTCTTAGTTTACCTTACGTCAGTTTACTTTACGTCGGTTTACCTTACGTCTTAGTTTACCTTACGTCAGTTCACCTTACGTCAGTTTACTTTACGTCTTAGTTTACCTTACTTCAGTTTACTTTACGTCGGTTTACCTTACGTCTTAGTTTACCTTACGTCAGTTTACTTTACGTCAGTTTACCTTACGTCAGTTTACTTTACGTCGGTTTACCTTACGTCAGTTTACTTTACGTCGGTTTACCTTACGTCAGTTTACCTTACGTCAGTTTACCTTACGTCAGTTTACTTTACGTCGGTTTACCTTATGTCTTAGTTTACCTTACGTCAGTTTACTTTACGTCGGTTTACCTTACGTCAGTTTACCTTACGTCAGTTTACTTTACATCAGTTTACCTTACGTCGGTTTACCTTACGTCTTAGTTTACCTTACGTCAGTTTACTTTACGTCGGTTTACCTTATGTCTTAGTTTACCTTACGTCAGTTTACTTTACGTCGGTTTACCTTACGTCTTAGTTTACCTTACGTCAGTTCACCTTACGTCAGTTTACTTTACGTCGGTTTACCTTACGTCTTAGTTTACCTTACGTCAGTTTACTTTACGTCTTAGTTTACCTTACGTCAGTTTACTTTACATCAGTTTACCTTACGTCGGTTTACCTTACGTCTTAGTTTACCTTACGTCAGTTTACTTTACGTCAGTTTACTTTACGTCAGTTTACCTTACGTCAGTTTACTTTACGTCGGTTTACCTTCCGTCTTAGTTTACCTTAAGTGTACTGTTTCTCTGTCACGTTCTTCTTCAGGTGCAGCTGGAGGGCGGACGGCAGCAGCACCGCCCGGTGGTGATGGCGCTGACGGAGAAGGACATCCTGCTGTTTGAGTCTGTGCCGTGGAACAGAGAGTCGTGGTCCATGCCTCTGCTCACACACCCACTGTTAGCCACCAGGTAAGGAAAGATGAGTCAGCAGAAACGTGGTCTCATCATTTCACTCCACATGAACGCACGTTTGGAAAGCACCGGAGGTTTGACCGCGCAAATGTGAGAAATGAAACCGCACTGGGGAGTAAAACCTTTTCAGAAGAGTCACATCAGCAGGAATCTTCACCTCCAAACACGACTGCCAGACTGGACACAAGGAAACAAACCACTCACTCTCCCACACCAAAGTCCACAGAGAAAATCAGTGATTTTAACATCACACACACACACACACACACAGGAGTGGTTGATCCACTGCTGCATCCATCACTGAGTTCTAATGAACTATTTTGTCACTTCGGCTTTCAGCTCCTGTGTCCCCGCAGCTAAAATCACTGATTTTCTCTCTGGACTTTGGTGTGGGAGAGTGAGTGGTTTCTTCTTGTTAGTAAAGTGTGTCTGACAGTGAGATAAAGACGTGGACATGTTCTTAAAACATCGTAGACTTAAGTTGACGTACATTTACTCAGGTCAGACTTTTGTTAAATGGCTAAACTCTGTTCACATCAGTGTTTTCACAGTGTCAGTACCACATTCAACCACACTACAAAAAGCCTGAATTACCCCTTTAACAGGACTCACGATAATGCAAAGTCAGTCAGTCATCATCTACCGCTTTATCCTCTGCTAGAGGGTCGCGGGGGGTGCTGTGCCAATCTCAGCTACATCGGGCGATAGGCGGGGTACACCCTGGACAGTTCGCCAGTCCATCGCAGGGCCATAATGCAAAGTCTACATGAAATAAAATCTCTCTCTCTCTCCCTCAGACTGGTTCACTCTGGCAGTGCCCGTGGGTCTCCCGCCCAGGGAACAGACCTGCTTTTCGCCACTCGAACAGGCACGGGACGAGGTATCGAGTCCCACGTCTTTAGAGTGGAGACTCACTGGGATCTGTCCTCGTGGACGCGAGCACTGGTGCAGGGGTCGCATGCCGCCGCTGAACTCATCAAAGAAGTTTCTATTGGTGAGTGTTCACGTCTTTATCTCACTGTGAGACAGACTCTTCTGACGGGACAACCACTCACTCACTCTCCCACACCAAAGTCCACAGAGAAAATCACTGATTTTAACATCACACACACAGGAGTTGTTGATCCACTGCTGCCTCCATCACTGAGTTCAAATGTCTGATTTTGTCACTTTGGCTTTTAAAATCATTCATTCCAATTTATTTTAGTGACACAAAGTGACCACACGAGGCAGTAGAGGACCAGCAGCTCCTGTGTCCCTGCGAGCTGAAATCACTGATTTTCTCTGTGGGCTTTGGTGTGAGAGAGTGAGCTTTTTTTTGCAAAGTTTACTAAAGTAACTACTGCACACTTGTTTTATTTGCCATAAAAAGTTATTCTGTGGTCCGACCGCGTAACAGACGTGTGACTGTGGCAGGAAGCAGCAGAGAGTGAGTGGCTCAGCTGCTCAGAAAAGAAGAAGCTGGGAACGTTTCCACTCTGTGCAGAACAATAGTTGGCTGCTGCAGTGATACTGGATTCACTGCTGCTACACAAACACACAGTTGTTCAGAAACATTCAGGTCACAGTGAAGCACATGGCATCGCGTTCCGATCAAATAACCCAGGGACGTCTGCACCAGGCTCCACTCAATATTAGAACACTTACCGTTTCAAAAATATGCTTTAATTCAACATTAATAGATCTCACATTGCTCATGTTACAGAACACATCGCTGAAGAAATGTTACATAATGCTGTGTTGTTATAAAAACGTGTCATTACAGTACAAAAAAATTATTATTTTCTCAACAACATTATTTTTTATATATATGTATATATACATATATACATATATATATATATACGTACATATATATGTATATGTATATATGTGTATATATACATATATACACACATACATATATATGTATATATATATATGTGTATGTATATGTATATATACACATACATATATATGTATGTGTATATATATATATATATATGTGTGTATGTATCTCCAGATGCAGTGGAACAATCTTCCGCAGCATGTTAGACACGCCCCTTCATTGTTAGACACGCCCCTTCACTGTCCGCTTTTAAAACACACACAACAACCCATTTTTACTCTATGGCTTTCGACCCAGTATGAGACGTTGGTTTTTATCTTTTTATCGTTTTATTGTACGACTTTCTCGTGTTTTGTGTTTTTTATTAATTCTTTCTACAGCATTTGATTGTTTTATTGTTTGGTGTTAGGCCTATGATGTCATTTTTTATATTTTATTTGTCTTATTTATCTCTGATGTACAGCACTTTGTTCTTACAGCAAATGCTTTATAAATAAAGTTGGATTGGATTTATATAAACATATACATGTAAAATACATTTTAATAAAGTGAAAAACAGGAAGTTTTGAAATACATGTTTGTCAATGGTGAGTTTCTTGAACGACTGGAAAGATGCAGCCCCCCCTTGTGGCACTCATATGAATCACAGGGACAGTGTGTTGGTTGAGCTCGACTGGAAAGTGATTTAAAATGTCCACATGTCTCTCTGTCACTCGTCCTCCAGGGTGTACGTTGAACCGCCAGGACGTGCGTCTGACGCTTCACTATGAGAAGGGCTTCACCGTGACCCGAGAGCTGGTCGACCCAACAGGTGGCGCCGTGCTGTACAGATACCCGTATGAGAAGCTCAAAATGTCCGGTGACGACGGCGTACGCAACCTTTACCTGGACTTCGGAGGAGCAGAGGGCGAAATGGTGAGTTTTCTGACCATGAACATGGAAGTCACGTGACTCTTTCACTCGTACGGTTCAAGACAGACTAACATTGCGGTGTCCTCTGCAAAAACTTTTGAAAATAAAAAATGACCACGTGAATCCAAATTTAAAAGGGTTTGGAGAGTTCTGCAAGCTCATTTTCACATGAGAGTCGCCCCCGGTGGTCATACATAAGCTGTGACTTCCTGGTTAAACCAGAACATTTGCACTTTATACTTTTAGAGAACGTTCTCTAAAGGTTCCCAGAATTTCCCCCTAACGTTACTTTGTCACAAACTTTTAGAGAACATTCTCTAAAGGTTTTCCAGAACGTTCCCTGAACGTTACTTTGTCACAACAGTTAGAGAACGTTCTCTAATGGTTCCCAGAACGTTCCCTGAACGTTACTTTGTCACAACAGTTAGAGAACGTTCTATAAAGGTTCCCTGAATGTTCCCAGAACGTTCCCTGAACCTATAAAGGTTCCCTGAATGTTCCCTGCATGTTACTTTGTCACAACAGTTAGAGAACGTTCTCTTAAGGTTCCCAGAACGTTCCCTGAACGTTACTTTGTCACAACAGTTAGAGAACGTTCTCTAATGGTTCCCAGAACGTTCCCTGAACGTTACTTTGTCACAACAGTTAGAGAACGTTCTATAAAGGTTCCCTGAATGTTCCCAGAACGTTCCCTGAACCTATAAAGGTTCCCTGAATGTTCCCTGCATGTTACTTTGTCACAACAGTTAGAGAACGTTCTCTAATGGTTCCCAGAACGTTCCCTGAACGTTACTTTGTCACAACAGTTAGAGAACGTTCTATAAAGGTTCCCTGAATGTTCCCTGCATGTTACTTTGTCACAACAGTTAGAGAACAGTCTCTTAAGGTTCCCAGAACATTCCCCTCATGTTACTTTGTCACAACAGTTAGAGAGCGTTCTCTAAAGGTTCCCAGAACGTTACTTTGTCACAACCTTTAGAGAACATTCTCTTAAGGTTCCCAGAACGATCCCCTAACGTTACTTTGTCACAACCTTTAGAGAACGTTCTCTCAAGGTTCCCAGAACGTTACTTTGTCACAACACTTAGAGAACGTTCTCTTAAGGTTCCCAGAACGTTCCCCTGACGTTACTTTGTCACAACCTTTTAGAGAACGTTCTCTCAAGGTTCCCAGAACGTTCCCCTAACGTTACTTTGTCACAAACTTTTAGAGAACGTTCTCTAAAGGTTCCCAGAACGTTCCCCTAACGTTACTTTGTCACAAACTTTTAGAGAATGTTCTCTAAAGGTTCCCAGAACGTTCCCCTAACGTTACTTTGTCACAAACTTTTAGAGAACGTTCTCTAAAGCTTCCCAGAACGTTCCCCTAACGTTACTTTGTCACAAACTTTTAGAGAACGTTCTCTAAAGGTTCCCAGAACGTTCCCCTAACGTTACTTTGTCACAAACTTTTAGAGAACGTTCTCTAAAGCTTCCCAGAACGTTCCCCTAACGTTACTTTGTCACAGCCTTTAGAGAACGTTCTTTAAAGGTTCCCAGAATGTTACCTGAACGTTACTTTGTCACAACAGTTAGAGAACATTCTCTAAAGGTTCCCTGAATGTTCCCTGAAAGTTCCCTCAAAGTCACTTTGTCACAACAGTTAGAGAACAATCTATAAAGGTTCCCAGTACATTTCCTGGATGTTACTTTTTCACAACAGTTAGAGAACGTTCTATAAAGGTTCCCAGAACGTTCCTTTGTCACAACAGTTAGAGAACGTTCTCTTAAGGTTCCCAGAACGTTCCCCTAACGTTGCTTTGTCACAACAGTTAGATAACGTTCTCTTTAGGTTCCCAGAATGTTCCCCTCACGTAGAGACGGTGGAAATGCACCATTAGTCTCCTACCTAACCCTCGGGCAACGTTCTCTAAACGTTAGTTTTTGGTTTGGGAGTAACTAACCTTAGGAGAACCTTAAGGGAACGTTCTTACATATGTTATGTATATATATATATATATATATATAATATAGCGAGAATTTATGGCCATATCTCTCACGTGTGATATTAAATTCTGCAAATGAGTTTGAGGACCCAAAGAAAGGACCCTCTTGTTGTTTCTCAGTGTTCTGTTTGCTGCTCCCCTCTCCAGGTGTTTGACCTCCACTCTGGACCCAAGCCCGTGGTGTTCGTCCTTCACTCCTTCCTGTCGGCCAAACTCACTCGTATGGGTCTGCTGACGTGAGGCAACGGTCGCCGGCGACGACGAGGACGAACACGAGCAGAGTGAGGATAGGAGGCGGCCGACAGAGGGCGGGGTTAACTTTTAAAATCTACTTTCTCCTTTCACAGCTCACATTAGGCACCAGGTGGCGCTGCAGGTGGAGTGTGTTGTTGCTTGTCCTCGGGCCGCCGCTCGCCACCATGTTAGAGCAGGTGACAGGAGGAGGCGGCACTTTGCTTTAGTGACAGTATTAACGATAACTAAAATAACATGTAATGATTTTTATTCTAATTATCCACCATGATGTAAAACACACACACACACACACACACACAGGCGCTGTGATGAAGAGATGACACAAACTAAAGAAGGGTCCATTTTATTGTTGTTTTTCTGCGCAGAGCGAGCACAGATGTGTGTGTGCATTCATTCCACCACAGCCTTCTTAATGTAGTTGTGTGTTTTTGTGTCGTCGTAGACGCACTCAACGCGCTGTGTGTGTGTGTGTGTGTGTGTGTGTGTGTCACCACATAATCCCAAACGACTGTTGTGATCAGGATCGCCGACTGTGCCTTTTTTTACACGTTCCCTCTTTTATTCAACACAATAAGAGAATTTTAAAGGGACAGTTCATGATGTTTTTGTTGGTTTTACAGTGTGCAGACACAATATTCAGCACAGACTGAGCTGTGAGCGCCCCCTGTTGCTGAAAACCTGCATGACACAGGTATGGACGCTGAACAAGAACATGGTTTCCTGCAGGAACAAAAGATATAAGTCTACGATATGTTAAGAATGTGTTCATGTCTCTCACACCAAAGTCCACAGACACAACCAGTGATTATAACATCTCACACACACACACACACACACACACACACACACACTGCTGCCTCCATCACTAAGTTCAAATGTCTGATTTTGTCACTTCAGTGTTTAAAATCCTTTGTCCAGATTGACCTCAGTGACACAAAGTGACCACACGAGGCAGCAGAGGAGCAGCAGCTCCTGTGTCCCCGCAGCTAAAATCACTGATTTTCTCTGTGGGAGAGTGAGTGGTTTACACACTTCCTGTTGTAAAGTCTGTCTCACAGTGAGACAAAGACGTGGACATATATTCTTAAGACATCGTAGACTTAAGCTGGCCTGCCTCATGCAGGTTCTCAGCAGCAGGGGGCGCTCACACAACAAAAGTCACCTGAACTACTCCTTTTTAAGATTTTCACAGGCACAAGCAATAGTATTACTCTTAAAGTGTGAACTCTCTGACTTTAATCTTTTTTAAGGAGTATATCTCATCGTTGCATGGCCTCCTGTTTTCACGTCTCCGTCCACTTTCCTCCGTTTTGCTCGTCTCTTGTCTCACAGCTGATTTAGATTTCTCGGGTTGTGGTTCAACACGTGTTTTTTGGGTCATCGCAGGACTGAGGTGCAAGTCTATGTTAATCATCTAAACCTAAAGTTACAGTTTGTATTTTTATAAACACACTTCAATTCTGCTGCGTGTGAACACGGAGAAAACAGACAAGTCTTTACATCTCCTTTAAAAAGTCAAATACAGAAGTGAATTCAGCGTGTACGTCATTCCAAACGTCTCCAAACGTGTTTCCACATCCAGGGACCAACTTTAAAAACTACCATCTTTAGTGAAGGTGAGAGTTTTCACTTTAGTTCAACTTGACTGTTTGGTTGTGTGTGCGTGTGTGTGTGTGTGTGCGCGCATGTGTGTGTGTGTGTGTGTGTGTGAGACGCAGGAAAACCCTTCAGATCAAGAGAGAAAAATCTGCTCTGTTTTTTAGTCTTTTTTTTCTGGGCTTGTTTATAAAAGCACAAATCACCGCGTGAACAACCAAAAGAGAACGTTCTCTGAAGGTTGTGAGAAAGTAACGTTAGAGGAACGTTCTATTTTGGTTCCCAGAACGTTCCCCTGTCTTTACTTTTCTACAACCTTCATACAACCTTAAGAGAATGTTCTCTAAAGGTTGTATGAAGGTTGCAGAAAAGTAATGTTCTGGGAACCTTCTCTTTTTGTTCCCAGAACGTTCTGGAACTAAATGTGCAACCAAAAACTAAGGTTAGGAAAACTTTCCACTTCAACCACAGGAGAACCCAGGGCGGAACCTTCAGGGAACCTCCACGGAACGTTCCCAGAACGTTTTGTGAGCTTTAGTTAGCTTTACTTTGAATGAGTAACGACTGTTAAAGGAGGAAACGTTTTTATTCTTCCAGGAGCAGCAGTGAAGTCGTGTTCCTGCCGCACACACACGCACACACACACACACACACACACACACACACACACACCTGACCGTTGGACCTGATATATAAACCTGACAAACGATGCAACGATTAATCCATTCATCGATTCCTACATTTGATCATGGATTCATCGGTTTGAGCAAACAGTTTGTCATTTGTCAGCTTCTTAAATGTGAATATTTTCCGGTTTCTCTGCTCCATATAAACAAAGAAATCATTCAAACTGGATCACTTTTGGTTTGTAGACATTTTTCGACAGTTTATGGACCAAACAAGCACTTGATTGGTCAATTTAAACAAATCATTCAGTGCAAACTTATTCACATCATTCTGAAGTGAAAAATTAAGAAGGTCCTGTGACCCATCTGTGGGCCCTGACCCAGTGTTTGGGAACCTCTGCACTAATCGGCCAACCAGTGAATGTACTCCTCATCTCCTCTGTGTGTGTTTTTTTTTTATTCTTTATTTTTTTAAATGGTGTCTTTTCCTCTTTCCTGTCTATGCAAAGCAAAGCTTCAAAAACTAGTAAATAAATCAATGAAAGGATGTTTTCATTGGAACCAAAGGTAAAACTGTGCGGCAGCTTGCGTCAAACACAATCATCAAAACTGAAGGTCACAGGAGGATTTTCAGAATAAAGTGCTGCTGCAACAACTCTCTCATATGCAAACGTATTTTAGACTTCCTTCCTTCCATGATACAGTATACCATGTATGATAGCAATGTAATAACCTCTAAATGTAAATATCCAACCAATAAAACTGTTACATATTAAACTCTACTGCTCTGTATGTTTTTACCCCCCCCCCCCAACAGGAAACTGAAGTTTGTAAACCACTCACTCTCCCACACCAAATTCCACAGAGAAAATCGGTGATTTTAGTTTGCGGGACACAGGAGCTGCTGGTCCACTGCTGCCTCGTGTGGTCACTGTGTCACTGAAATCTCTTTGTTCCTAGGACGTTCCTGTTAAACAAAGTAATTTCGCATTTGAGTATTTGTACTAACTACCATAATAATAAAGTTATTCTTCTAATTTATTATTGTATTATCATTTTCAATTATTTAATCATGTTTAATTTATATTATTCTCTTTTAATATTGGATTTTCTTTCACTGTAACACCAACACTGGCCACTTGATGGCAGCAGCCACACTCGTTTTAGACCATTCGTCAAGTTGCTGAGATTGGCGTCACCAGCGGATGTGCGCCTAATGAGTTAAATCCGAATCAGAATCACCTTTCTTGTTATTATACAGTGTACAACGAGATTAAAGGACAGCTCTACTAGTGCAAGTGAAGAGATAAAAGAAGAAGAAACAAGAAAACAGTGCACCAAGACCTTCGATAACAATAAGAAGGAGATGTCAAATGTATGATATCAACATTTAAAATGAATGAATGAGTTAATTTCAGTAATAATACATAGTGCATTCCTAGTTGATCCAAACATTAAAACGTGTTATATTGCGTCATTTCTATGACGTATGTGCGACTTTGAGCCGCCTTGTTTTGTAGGTTTCGACCGGACGTTAGCTTCCCTGGCAGCGGTTAGCTTGATGTTTTGCTGCCGTTGCCGTGGTTTGTTTTATTTCGAGCTCGACGCAGAAAACCTGTCACTGGAGCTAAGTTTGTTAGCACCGTTAGCTGCGGCATTGACATGTCATCGCGTCAACAACAGCAGCAACAACGCGGGGCTGTTTAACGAGCGACGCGTCTGTCGAAGACAAACATCTGCGGAGGAAATCGCAGGAGAAGTGAGATGAAATGACAACGTCAACACTGCAGGTGCGGTAGCTCTAGCATTAGCATTAGCATTAACATTAACATTAGCATTGGCATTAGCATTAGCATTAGCTCGCTACAACCGATCGGACGCGCAGCGGGTTTGAGCTAACGCGCTAGCAAAACAGCTGATGCTACTGTCTGTTAGCAAGTGATTTCCGTGCAGTCTGTAAATAGACGCTGCTCTTGTTGAATTTGATTTTTTTGTAATAAACAATGCGTCGTGTTCTGCTTTAGCTAACGGAGCAATGTGAAATATCTTCAATAAATCCGTGTGCGGTTTCATGACTTTGTGAAATGCTAACTAACGGCAGCGGCGGCGGCGGCGGCGGCAGCAGCAGCCCGTTATCTGGGCTGTGGCTCCTGTACCGCAAAAGACTCGGGTTTAGGTCGTTTTCACGCCTTCGCTCAGGACTATTCAATTACAAACGTGCATCAAAAAATGAGCTAGTAATACAATTATTTTCATGTATTCTATTATTCACACACCTCAAGGTGCATAAAAAGTCTACAGTATTAGTTGTAACTGTTTGTCATCTCGGGTGCAACTCAAAGTGCATCAAATAAGACAAGATAAACTTTATTTAATAAAGACAGACGTGTGCAGACAGCGAAATAAGATGAACATAATGTCGTATACGACCCACTAACATCCCAAAGTGCCTTTTAACAGAATACAGAAGAACTAACACAGCAAAGTGTTTCTTCAGTTATTTCTGGTGGAACCACAGGCTGGGCTGCTCATGGGCCGCATGTGGCCCACAGGCCGCCATTTGAACACACTGTCCTTAGGTTGTTTGTCACACCTGGTAGTCTCCTCCCGAGTGACTTTAGGGGAACGTTCTGGGAACCAAAATGCAACCAAAAACTGACGTTAGGGGAACGTGAGGACTACTTTCCATATCAACCACAGGAGAACCAAAGGGTAACATTCCCAGAACGTTCCGGTAACCAACAATTGTTAGCTGGGTTGTCCTCTCTACTGTCTTTGCAGAAAGCGATTGATCTTGTGACCAAAGCCACAGAAGAAGACAAGGCGAAGAACTATGAGGAGGCCTTGCGCCTGTATCAGCACTCTGTGGAATATTTCCTTCACGCCATTAAATGTGAGTTAATATGCCACTGTGTCACCTGCACCGTCTGATTTGATAAAGTGCAGCTCAGGCCACTTGTTTCTGTCTGAACCTTGAGCCTGATGCACTCTATTTTAATCAAAATTACATCTTATTTTTAATATTGTGCACTTATTTATCTCGCCAAACATGCATTTAAAAATGTGACTGAATAAAAGCATCGTCATAAGTCATAAAAAAACAAACCCATATTAGCTACTCTCCCACACCAACGTCCACAGAGAAAATCAGTGATTTTCAGCTGCGGGGACACAGGAGCTGCTGCTCCTCTGCTGCCTCGTGTGGTCACTTTGTGTCACTGAGGTCAATCTGAACAAAGCATTTAAAACAGTGAAGTGAGAAAACAAGACGTTTCCTGTTGGAAAAGTCTGTCTCAGTGAAATAAAGATGGGAACATGTTTAATGAGATTCTTTATGAAATATTAGTACTCTTTTCAAAAAACAAAATTTAAATGATTGTTATTTTACTAATTTTATTTGACGAAAAGAACTTGAAATAAGCGTGACAACTGATGTGACTGAACCTCACCGGAGCCCGGGTATTCGGTCAGGTATCCGCAGTAGCATACCGTGGGGTTTCAGTCAGGGCCTTCAGTAAAAAAAAAAAAAAACTACACAAGCACATACAAACACACTATTATGCACTATATTCACGAGACAGTTGATCTGCAACAACCATAGCGCACACACACACACACACCACTGTGCATCTATAGGCTACTGCATCATTACCACCACATCTTCCCTTATGTCACTTAGCAACCGCAATTTCACATGACACAAAAACAAGCTTCCACATAAGCATAGGCGTCAACTACGCGGGGAACACGTCCACGGCACTATTTATGATCAACAGTTTTGTCCTCACCACTTCTAAAAAATGTTATAAATTTATCATTAACACTCCAACTACCGTAAATGATGTACCTCTTGGGTGTAGGTCTTCCTCTTGAAATCATTTCCTTCTTTTCTCCAAACGATCGCCGTGAAAAGTGCACACGAAGGAGATCAGAAACATGATGATCGGTGGTGTTAATGCAGTGATCATAGTTTACTTCAAAACCCGCCAAAGGTTCAAACGTCGTTGATGACATCAGCGGGGGCTAGCGCCAGACACATCGCTGGGCCTGGGGCGTTCTGTCACTGTGCATCACATTTTGATTGGCTGACGACACACGTCAGTCAAAGTTCTAACCAAATAAGAAATGGCAGCTTCAACGAAAGGCCAGCAATGATACTAGAGCAGGTCCACGGAACTATGATGCGTTTAATGACATCCAGGAAAATCCAGCTCAGCTTCACAAAAAATAACCATATTCTTTCTGGAAATATAATCATAACATACTGAGAAAGTAATTGAATTCAGACACGTTCAGACACACATTCTTTTGATTATTAAAAATATAAAATAATAATAATAAAAAAAAAATATATTTTTTATATGATATTGTCAGGGCCAGCAGAGAAGGCCCTGCTGGCCCTGACAGCCCACCACTGGGTATCCGTGTCCTTAACTAACCCACGTGTGTCGCTCACCACTGAACCCTCAGATGAGGCTCACAGCGACAAGGCCAAGGAGAGCATACGAGCGAAATGCAAGCAGTACCTGGACCGAGCAGAGAAGCTGAAGGATTATCTGAAGAATAAAGACAAACAGGGGAAGAAGCCCGTGAAGGAGGCGCAGAGCAATGACAAGTACGCTGCCGTCTTAACGTTTTTTTAAACCCCTGCACTTTATTTTTTCCCACGTGATTGTCTTTCATTCTTATTGTTTGTGTCGTAGGAGCGACAGCGACAGTGAAGGGGAAAACCCAGAGAAGAAGAAACTGCAGGAGCAGCTCATGGGTGAGCGAGGATTTAATCATCCAGTCACGTGAAGTAACAGCTGTTATTTTTTTTATTCATCTCCGTGGGCTAAATTGGCGGCGTTACACTCAGGGTTCCCTCCAAATCCTTAAAGAGTCCAGTGTGTAAACCCTCCACGACCCTCATATGGAGGATAAAGTGGTAGAAGATAAATGAATGAATGAATGATTCATCTGAAATGAACAATGAAAACAACTTGCTTTTTGTCTTTTAGTTTCTGTCCATTATTTTCTAAATAGAAGTCAGAAAATGAAGTGTCAAATCTGGACCTGATGATGTTCTCAAATGTCTTTGTTTTTGTCCACAAACCAAAAAGATTTCTTTGTTTTACGGAGAAAGGAAACATGAAAATATTCACCCACAGTTCTCGCTCACTGCTCCAGACAGTCACAGTCTATGCTGATGACACAGCATATACATATACTACACTACACAAGTTATTACTGATGATTATTTTCAAAGTCCATGAATCTGTCGTTTATTTTCTCCATCGACACGTTTCTCACACGCTCACTGTGTGTGTGTGTGCGTGTGGGTGGGTGTGTGTGTGTGTGTGTGTGTACGTGCGTGTGTGTGCAGGTGCCATTGTCATGGAGAAGCCTAACGTGCGGTGGAACGACGTGGCAGGACTGGAGGGAGCCAAGGAGGCTCTGAAAGAAGCCGTCATCCTGCCCATTAAATTCCCTCACCTGTTCACAGGTACTGCTGCTGTTTCTGCCGCTGCTGCTGTTGCTGCCGCTGCTGTGGCTGCTGTGGCTGCTGCTGCCTGTTTCTGTAAAATGGCCTTAAATAGACATGGGTCCTTGAAATTGCTTGAATTTTGTGCAGTAAAGAAGTGAAGTTGATATTTAGGTAAATGTCTCCCTTGTTTGTTACAACGCCACCTGCCGTTTTACGTTCTGCAAGACCTACGCAGGACAAACATGGAGACATAGTCACTAGCAGGTGTTGAGGACACTGTCCACTGTCTCTCTCTCTCTCTCTGTCCATTGACGTGAGATTCCGTGCAGAACAATGAGCGAGTAAAGTTAAAACGAGAGAGAGAAAATGATGACGTGATGTCTGGGAAATGAAAAGTTCAACATCTCTGTCTCACCAAAGACAAAGACTGACTTTGCGCTGGAATAAACCCACATGTGTTGTTTTTAGGCAAACGAACGCCGTGGAGAGGGATCCTGCTGTTCGGTCCTCCAGGGACAGGGAAGTCGTACCTGGCCAAGGCTGTGGCCACAGAAGCCAACAACTCCACCTTCTTCTCCGTCTCCTCCTCTGACCTCATGTCCAAGTGGCTGGGAGAGAGTGAGAAGTAAGTACGTCTCCTCCTCCTCCTCCTCCTCATCATCATTATCATCTGTCTCACATGAAATCATCGAAGTTGACGGGGATAGTTAATTAGTTAGTCAGTTTCTCCAAACTTCAGTTTCCTGTTGGTAAACCTATTAAAATCTACATCAGTTTAAATCGATGTCTGTCACACGTTCACGTCTTTATCTCACTGTCAGTCAGACTTTTCCAACAGGAAACTGAAGTGTGTTAACCACTCACTCTCTCACACCAAAGTCCACAGAGAAAACCAGTGATTTTAACATCACGCACACGCACACGCACACACACACACACACAGTGTGAGTTGTTGATCCACTGCTGCCTCCATCACGAAGTTCTAATGTCTAATTTTCTCACTTCGGTGTTTGAAATTCTTTGTTCAGATTGACCTCAGTGACACAAAGTGACCACACGGGGCAGCAGAGGACCAGCAGCTCCTGTGTCCCTGCAGCTTAAATCACTGATTTTCTCTCTGGACTGGTGTGGGAAAGTCAGAGTTAGTTGTTTAACAATGTCCAAACCAGAGTGTCTCTGCGTCCCTGTCTCATCTTCTTCTCGTGGTTTCTCAGGCTGGTGAAGAATCTGTTCGACCTCGCTCGCCAACACAAACCCTCCATCATCTTCATCGACGAGGTGGACTCGCTGTGTGGCTCCAGGAATGAGAATGAGAGCGAGGCCGCCCGCCGCATCAAGACCGAGTTCCTGGTCCAGATGCAGGGTGAGACCACGATGACGGAGCGAGTCCGACACAGTCCAGTATTCTCACTGTCGTGGAAACACGATTTGTTCTGCACGTGTGAAGTGTGACGACGTCAGGTTGGGGAATTTTAAGTAAAAATATTATTTAACGTTTTCTTTTATTCGTTTTAAATAGATTCAACATCTTTGCGTTATCTTTCACTTAAAACTAGTGCCTCAAACATGGGCAGAGACAGGAAGTAGTCCCACTGTCGCACATGTACAGAACAGAACGGGTTATGACTCTGCACACGTGACAACAGAAGATGCTGAGCGTAACAGGAAGTGCTTGTGTTGACTTCCTGCTCTCTTCCTGTGTAGGTGTGGGAAATAACAACGATGGTATTTTGGTTCTGGGAGCCACAAACATCCCGTGGGTGCTGGACGCTGCCATCCGTAGAAGGTCAGAGGTCACTTAGTTTCTCCCGCCCCCCCCCCCCCCCCCCCAGTTCATTCTGAGAGCTCGTCCTATGTGAGGGAAACATTTACAGACGTGTAACTCATGCCAAGCTAACATCAATCACTACTGTATTAATGCTGTGTTCACAAGCAACGTATATTCAAGCTTTCATTCCATATATTCAAGCTTTCATTCAATATATTCAGAGTTTCATTCCATATATTCAGAGTTTCATTCCATATATTCAAGCTTTCATTCCATATATTCAAGCTTTCATTCAATATATTCAGAGTTTCATTCAATATATTCAGAGTTTCATTCCATATATTCAAGCTTTCATTCCATATATTCAGAGTTTCATTCCATATATTCAAGGTTTCATTCCATATATTCAGAGTTTCATTCAATATATTCAGAGTTTCATTCAATATATTCAAGCTTTCATTCAATATATTCAAGCTTTCATTCAATATATTCAGAGTTTCATTCCATATATTCAGAGTTTCATTCCATATATTCAAGCTTTCATTCCATATATTCAAGCTTTCATTCAATATATTCAGAGTTTCATTCAATATATTCAGAGTTTCATTCCATATATTCAAGCTTTCATTCCATATATTCAGAGTTTCATTCCATATATTCAAGGTTTCATTCCATATATTCAGAGTTTCATTCAATATATTCAGAGTTTCATTCAATATATTCAAGCTTTCATTCAATATATTCAAGCTTTCATTCAATATATTCAGAGTTTCATTCAATATATTCAGAGTTTCATTCCATATATTCAAGGTTTCATTCAATATATTCACAGTTTCATTCAATATATTCACAGTTTCATTCAATATATTCAGAGTTTCATTCAATATATTCAAGCTTTCATTCAATATATTCAAGCTTTCATTCAATATATTCAAGCTTTCATTCAATATATTCAGAGTTTCATTCAATATATTCAGAGTTTCATTCAATATATTCAAGCTTTCATTCAATATATTCAAGCTTTCATTCAATATATTCAAGCTTTCATTCAATATATTCAGAGTTTCATTCAATATATTCAGAGTTTCATTCAATATATTCAAGCTTTCATTCAATATATTCAGAGTTTCATTCCATATATTCAGAGTTTCATTCCATATATTCAAGCTTTCATTCCATATATTCAAGCTTTCATTCAATATATTCAGAGTTTCATTCAATATATTCAGAGTTTCATTCCATATATTCAAGCTTTCATTCCATATATTCAGAGTTTCATTCCATATATTCAAGGTTTCATTCCATATATTCAGAGTTTCATTCAATATATTCAGAGTTTCATTCAATATATTCAAGCTTTCATTCAATATATTCAAGCTTTCATTCAATATATTCAGAGTTTCATTCAATATATTCAGAGTTTCATTCCATATATTCAAGGTTTCATTCAATATATTCACAGTTTCATTCAATATATTCACAGTTTCATTCAATATATTCAGAGTTTCATTCAATATATTCAAGCTTTCATTCAATATATTCAAGCTTTCATTCAATATATTCAAGCTTTCATTCAATATATTCAGAGTTTCATTCAATATATTCAGAGTTTCATTCAATATATTCAAGCTTTCATTCAATATATTCAAGCTTTCATTCAATATATTCAGAGTTTCATTCAATATATTCAAGCTTTCATTCAATATATTCAGAGTTTCATTCAATATATTCAAGCTTTCATTCAATATATTCAGAGTTTCATTCAATATATTCAGAGTTTCATTCAATATATTCAAGGTTTCATTCCATATATTCAGAGTTTCATTCCATATATTCAAGCTTTCATTCAATATATTCAGAGTTTCATTCCATATATTCAAGGTTTCATTCAATATATTCAAGGTTTCATTCAATATATTCAAGGTTTCATTCAATATATTCAAGGTTTCATTCAATATATTCAGAGTTTCATTCAATATATTCAAGCTTTCATTCCATATATTCAAGGTTTCATTCAATATATTCAAGCTTTCATTCAATATATTCAAGCTTTCATTCAATATATTCAGAGTTTCATTCAATATATTCAGAGTTTCATTCAATATATTCAAGCTTTCATTCAATATATTCAGAGTTTCATTCCATATATTCAGAGTTTCATTCCATATATTCAGAGTTTCATTCCATATATTCAGAGTTTCATTCAATATATTCAAGCTTCCATTCCATATATTCAAGCTTCCATTCCATATATTCAAAGTTTCATTCAATATATTCAGAGTTTCATACCATATATTCAAAGTTTCATTCCATATATTCAGATTTTCGTACCATATATTCAAGGTTTCAGTCCATATATTCAGAGTTTCAGTCCATATATTCAGAGTTTCATTCCATGTATTCAGAGTTTCATTCCATATATTCAAAGTTTCATTCCATATATTCAGAGTTTCATTCCATATATTCCGAGTTTCATTCAATATATTCAAGCTTTCATTCAATATATTCAGAGTTTCATTCCATATATTCAAAGTTTCATTCCATATATTCAAAGTTTCATTCCATATATTCAAAGTTACATTCAAAGTTTCATTCAATATATTCAAAGTTTCATTCCATATATTCAAAGTTACATTCAAAGTTTCATTCAATACATTCAGTTTCATTCCATATATTCAAAGTTTCATTCCATATATTCAAAGTTACATTCAAAGTTTCATTCCATATATTCAAAGTTTCATTCGGTATATTCAAAGTTACATTCAAAGTTTCATTCAATATATTCAGAGGATTCATTTCCTGAACGGCATGCCATAATGTGTATGTGTATGTGTGTGTGTATGTGTATATATATATATATGTGTGCATTTGTATGTATGCATATGTGTGTATATATATATATGCTGTGCTGCGGGCTTTTACTTATTGGGAAACGTCTAAAATGAGTGTGAATGTGTCGGACGTGAAAAAGTGGCATCGTGCCGTTCTTAAATGGAACGCACCATGAGACGCAGTCGAGGCGTTTTTATTGTGTAGCTCCTCCCTCCTCCTCGCAGACGTCTGCGCGTGCGACTTGAAACTGAAAGTCTTCGTCTCCCGAACTTTGTCCTGCGGCAGATTCGAGAAGCGGATCTATATCCCGCTGCCGGAGGAGCCGGCCCGCTCTCAGATGTTCCGCCTCCACCTGGGAAACACGCCGCACAGCCTGAGCGACGCCGACCTGCGACAGCTTGCGCACAAGACGGACGGGTACTCGGGGGCCGACATTAGCATCATCGTCCGCGACGCTCTCATGCAGCCGGTCAGGAAGGTCCAGTCGGCCACGCACTTCAAAAAGGTCAGCGCGCACACACTCTTCACGTTGGTTTATTTATTTATCCTCGTGTTGGTTTTGGTTGAGTCAGTGTCGTGTGTTTTCCTCCCGCAGGTTTGTGGTCCGTCGCGCAGCAACTGCCAGGTTATGGTGGACGACCTCTTGACCCCTTGTTCCCCCGGCGACCCCGCAGCCATAGAGATGACCTGGATGGACGTGCCGAGTGATAAACTGCTAGAGCCTATAGTTTGCATGGTGAGGTCAAACCTCAGTCAGAGCTGACTGCACCTGAGCGCCCCCTGCTGCTCCTGAACAAACAGCAGAAACACCACAAAACAAAAGACTCGGCAGTTTAAGTCTACGACGTCTACAGAACGCGTTCACGTCTTTATCTCACTGTGAGACGTTTGTAAACCACTCACTCTCCCACACCAAAGTCCATGGAGGAAATCAGTGATTTCAGCTGCAGGGACACAGCAGTCGACACTGCTGTGTCCCTGAGGTCAATCTGAAAGAAGGATTTCTAACCCTGAAGTGACAAAATCAGACATAGTCTGAAAATCAGAACTTAGTGATGGAGACAGCAGTGTGTGTGTGTGTGCGCGTGCGTGCGATAATTAGAGGTAGGTAACACAAAGTACTGTTTGCGATAAGAGGGATAGTGGAAATAAATACAATTTCTGTACCTATATAACAAACTAACGCAACAATTCACTTTGTGTACAGTATGATTAATATGTGTTTTGAATGACAATGTGGGATCCAGCCATACACCAACATATTTAGCTTTTTCATCCTTCTGCCATCCTTACAGACTATTGTACAGGAATCTGAACTGGATTTCAATTTTGAATTTGTGCCAAAGAACATAGTAACAGATTTAATTTTATTGAGAAGTCATTTGTTTTGTGAGAGCCAATCTTCGAGAATATTAAAATCAGACTGAAGGGTGGCTTGTATTTCAGATATGTCAGATTTCGAAGTGTAGATGACAGTATCATCTGCATACAGTTGTACTGAAGAGTTGGTGAAAGTATGTGGTTGGTCATTAACAAATATAGAAAAGAGAAGGGGCCCCAAGGATGAACCTTGTGGCCCCCCTCTTTCCTGAACCAACTTATCAGAACATTTCCCATCTAGGACAACACATTGCTTCCTTTTATGGAGAAACTAAACCACAGAAATGCATTGTTAGATAAACCTATGTTATGGAGCTTATCTAGTAGTAGATAACGGTCAACAGGATCAAAAGCTTTGGTTAAATGTGTCTGTGCGTGTGTGTGTGTGTGTGCGTGTGTGTGTTGAAGGCCTTCAGTACACGTCAGTTATACACTTTTAAAATTGTACCAACAAACTGATGCTGAGTTTATTCGATTTCTGCTCGTGTGTCTTTGCGTCACCACCCCCCCCTCCCCAACCCGCACCCCCTTTTAAAATTGACGATGTCACTTCCTGTTTGTTTTGCAGTCAGACATGCTGCGCTCTCTGTCCACCACTCGTCCCACGGTCAACACCGAGGACCTGCTGAAGGTCAAGAAGTTCACAGAGGATTTTGGGATGGAGGGCTGAGAGGTGAAGCCCCGCCTCCCCCGCCCCCTCCCTCCACTGCTGCACCATCCTGTAGACGTTCATGTTCCGCTGAGCGCTCGGTTCACTCCTCATGGATTTGAAATAAAAACTAAATTATTTATTTATTTCTTCTCAAAAATCAGTCCAGTATTATCATCATCATCATCATCGTCATTATTATTATTATTGTGAATCCTCAGAGGAAGTCGATCCAACGCAGCGACAGAAGAATCTTGGTGTGAGTTTCCCGGCGCTCTTTCATCACGCCATGGCTTTGTCCTGGACTGAGCTGGCTCCGCCTCTGACTGAAGGGCGGAGTCTTTCCATTGCCATGATGCACTTTTTCTCCATTCTTTTTTTTGTTTTGCTTTGGTGAAGACGTGAAAAGAAGAGACATAAGATGTTGGTTCTCCTGCCAGGCATGTGAGTGTGTGAGTGCATCCGTGTAAATGTCTACATTTGTGTTAAAGTGTTAAATTATTCCACTCATTGTGATAATTCACGGTTTGTTTTTGAAGGGAGGCTGTATGACGTGCTGACGTTCAGAGAAGCAGCAAGAAAAAAAACGTCTTTATCTCACTGTCAACAGGAAACTCAAGTTTGTAAACCACTCACTCACTCTCTCACACCAAAGTCCACAGAGAAAATCAGTGATTTTAGCTGCTGGTCCTCTGCTGCCTCGTGTGGTCACTGTGTGTCACATAAATAAATTGGAATGAAGAATTCCAAAAGACAAAGTGACAAAATCAGACATTAGAACTTATTGATGGAGGCGTGTGTGTGTGTGTGGGGGGGGGACTTTGGTGTGGGAGAGTGAGTGGTTTACAAACTTCAGCTTCCTGTTGATAAAAGTCTGACTGACTTAGAGATAAAGACGTGTTTACTAAAATTGACGTGGATTTTATTATTCTATATTCTTCTAAGCTGCTCAGACCAGGAGGGGGCGCTCACAGTGCACTCTGCTGTGACTGTATGTCAAATACAAAAAAACCTTTTCACTTTCATGTTCTGGAATCTTTAAAAACACATTTGATCAACTTTACAGGCCGTTTACTCCATTTAAACGTTTCATTTCTAAGTGATTTAAACTTAATGGTTGACTGACAAACTTACGTTTCGATCACATGATGTAATTTACTGAGTTAAAGTTTCCGTCAGCGACGTCGTCGGCTCAGTGGCCCCATCTGTAGTCAGAATTTGGAATTTCCATGTCACAAACTCGGAGAATTAACCGTCTTTTTAAATAAACCGTATACAGAGAACTGTATCGTGTTTTTATCGTAGACACGTCGCGTTTTAACAACTTTGTCCGCTTTTTCATCGCCGCTATCCACTTAAAACGTCCGAGTGAGGACACGTTCATTTCCCATGATTCCACGCTGCCCGCAAAATGTCTTTTTTAATTGTTTGGATTGGGAGACACCTAGTGGGCGAAAAATGTCATTTTCTCAATAATCACTGACGGCAAGCTTTAACGTCTGCACTCCGTTTCCCAGAATGCACTGTGGTGTCTGTCCGTGTTGGTTTTCGTCACGTTTGTTTCCGACAGTTTCACGTAACACTAATTCTTCTCCGCGTCGATTCTGTTTACAGTTTTTTGTTTCGTTTGTTTTCGTCACAGCTTCTGAACTCTGACGTCAAACAACAGTTGTCGGATGTTTGACCTCTGACCTCGGCCGCGTCAGTGGGCTCATCTGTTATTAACAATCTGCCACTGGCCGTGTTAACGTAACTAATTTAACCTCAATTAATAAAAAGTGACATTCAGCCTCTTTTCTCTTGTTTTCATTTGTGAATGTTTTGCAACGTGTTGACGCGATCAGTGTCACATGATCTGCATCGAGTCTCCGTCCCAGCCTGGAGAATCTTAAAAGCAACAGGTCATCGTCACACTAGTGCACATTTCTGATCTTTACCCTGCGATTAAGCAGCTGCCGCGTCTTTAATTTAACGCAGCGTTGGGACGACGTCGACGCAACTCGACTTTGAATATTTGAACAAAATCTGCGGCCGAGCAAGTCATGTGACACAGTCAGCGTCGAGATCCTTCCTACATCCCGATGTTTCGGAACCGAACAATAAAAGCAAATTTGTGCTAATGTAACGTTTTAGTTCCTGACGTTAATCTGACATAAAAAAACAACAACAATTCTTGCCATTTGTTCGGTCAGATGATATTTTAATATTTACATTTTTAATTTCGCAAAACTGCAGGATTAGCGATTTGCTAATTTTGTTCTTTCATATTTTGCGATTTTTGTTCTGATGAAATGTTTTTCATCGTCCTCTTCGTCTCCTTCCTCTTCAACATAAATAAAGTAAATGTACGCGTCGACTCAACCCGGACACGCTGAGACGATAAACAACCTTTAAAACACAGTGAAGTAGAAGCTGATTTCCTAACAGAATTGCATCCAAACCAGTGGAGTCGCCGCCCCCCGATGGCCAATGAAGAGAATGCAGGCTGCGGACACTTCCATGTTGGCTTCACTTTTCTCGACCCGAGTGACTTTTGGTGAGTTTCCATTTGTTGTCAGAACGTGTTTGTTTGTTTGAATAATGATGATGATGCAGATTAATGAAACGATGGCAAACGTTAACTCGACTTTACTCGCGGTGCAAACATGTAACACGTTTGTTTTGTAGAAATGTTGAACTGTTCCTTTAAAAGTAAACAAAGAGTGAACTGACTAACACAAACACTCAGACTCAAAGATTGAGACTCCATTTTCTTTTAAATGTGTATTTTTTTGCCTGAAAGCGTGTGACTGGTCACATGACGTCTGTGACATCACTCACTGGTGACAAACAACAGGTTCCACCAACTTTTCACGACTTTGTCTTTGTCCTCTTCGTCGTCCCCTTCATCTTCGTCGTCCTCACACTTTGCTGCGTTTGTTGCGATGATGCGGGAACGTCGGCATCAGCTCTGGTTCACAGGCTGCGTGGAAAAGGCACCGTTGAGGTTTTTCTTCTCGCACAATAACATCTGCGATATCTTTAAGAACATGTTCACACTGAGGTGTGTAAACCACTCACTCTCCCACACCAAAGTCCACAGAGAAAATCAGTGATTTTAACATCACACACACACACACACACTGCTGCCTCCATCATTCAAATGTCAGATTTTGTCACTTCAGCTTCTAAAATCCTTCATTCAGATTAACGTCAGTGACACAAAGTGACCACACGAGGCAGCAGAGGACCAGCAGCTCCTGTGTGTGTGTGTGTGTGGACTTTGGTGTGAGAGAGTGAGTGTTTTACAGACTTGAGTTTCCTGTTGATAAAAGTCTGTCTGACAGTGAGATAAAGACGTGAACGTGTTAAGACGTCGTAGACTTTAAACTGACGCAGATTTTATATGATGGGGTTTTTGTAATCTATAATCTGGATTACTTTAAGGAGCCTCTTGTTTCTCAGGCTGGATCACAACAGCTGTCACTCATACATCAAATCTGAACTATGACTTTACAAAAGAGCACTTTACTCACGCAGGGGTTTTTCTTTGAAGTAAGAACTCTCCAAACTGTCTTTGGCACAAGCTCTGGATCAAAGTGAAGAGGCAATTATTGGTGTGTGTGTGTGTGTGTGTGTGTGTGCGCGTGCGCGTATACATACGTAAGTGTGTGTGTGTGTGTGTGTGTGCGCGTATACATACGTAAGTGTGTGTGTATACATACGTGTGTGTGCGCGTATACATACGTAAGTGTGTGTGCGCGTATACATACGTAAGTGTGTGTGCGCGTATACATACGTAAGTGTGTGTGTGTGTGTGTGCGTATACATACGTAAGTGTGTGTGTGTGTGCGCGTATACGTGTGTGTGTGTGCGTATACATACGTAAGTGTGTGTGCGTATACATATGTAAGTGTGTGTGCGCGTATACGTGTGTGTGTGCGCGTATACATACGTGTGTGTGTGTGCGTATACATATGTAAGTGTGTGTGTACCTGCGCTGTGGGTTATACATGAAGAGCAGGTTGAGTAGTCTGTGTCCAGCGTCAGAAAGCCACGTGAACTTATTCTTCAGGTTGTTGTACGGCTGCTTCCTCAGACTGTACTGACCCATGAGAGGCAGCTGAGAGAAACCCTGACACACACGCACCAATACACACACACACACACACACACACACACACACACACACACACACACACACACACACACACACACACACACACACACACACACACACACACACACACACACACACACACACACACACACACACACACGTTAGACATTCATGACTTGAGGGGACATTGCATTGACTTACATTCACTTCCTGGGTACTTACTCTAACCTTAACTACAATCACTACTGGCCTAATCTTAATCCTAACCCTAAAACATATCTTCACCTTAAAATGTAGTCATTTACGTTATGGGGACTTGCTTTTTGTCCCCACACAGAGAGTGTGTAAACAGGTTTAGGTCCACGCACGCACACACACACACACACAGAGAGAGAGAGAGAGCGGTCAGTTTTTCATCCTCTCACCGGCCAGATGTTCTCGTTGGGCGTCCCCAGCAGCTGAACGATCAGGTCCACCTGCTGGATCTCTGAGGTTCCGGGCAGCAGAGGTTTGTGGGCCAGCAGCTCGGCCAGGATGCAGCCGACCGCCCTGCAACACACAACAATGTAACTTTAATACTAAATCCCTTTAATGTGTGTGTGCAGGTTCATGACAGAGAGACACTGACCACATGTCAAGAGCTGTAGTTTGTGTCTTGGTCCCTAGGAGGAGCTCTGGACTTCTGTACCTGCAGACACAGGATGGAGGAGGAGGAGGCGTGATCAGTCTGAGGTAACTGGAGCGAACGAGATTACTGAGCTGGATTAAAGGAGAGTTTCCACTGAGGCTACACACACACACACACAGAGCCGGATTAACACAAAGGCAAACTAGGCACGTGCCTAGGGCCCCGATTGGCAGGGGGCCCAGACACAGGGTCAATCAAAACCTAAAAATGACTTGGTCCGCGTTTCAAGACAATTTACGCTCCTCGTCCTGATGACGCGACGCTGTCAGGGCGTTCTGAGGACAGTCTGCTCCGATCGACACTGGGGGCAGGCGGGCGGGAGGGGGCGCGGCGAGGTCCGGGCGGGGGTTCACTGTAAACCACATTCGCCCCAAACCCTTCCAAGTCGATCTAGAGTTGGTCGCGGTGCACCACTGGCGGAGGAAATGTCATGTGACACTGTTGTATGATGAAGTCTGCGCCAATTCATGGAAAAACTATATGGAGATTAAAGGTTTCTGCCCAGCTGTAATCTCCAATACTTATTGACTTAAATGGATTTGTTAAAAGACTATACTTTTAAACAACCTAAAACTGACGACTAAATTTGGACTAAAACTATCACATATAGAAATGAGTGAAACGTGACTAAAACTAATAAGCGTTTTAGTCCAAAAGACTAAAACTAAGACTTAATGTAGAATGGCTTCCAAAAACAACACTGCACAGTTCATCATCCAGACCAGTGGAGAAAACAGTCCAGACCAGGAGCTGAGCTGCTGAGTGATGCT
Organism: Solea solea; assembly: GCF_958295425.1. Taxonomy (NCBI): domain Eukaryota; kingdom Metazoa; phylum Chordata; class Actinopteri; order Pleuronectiformes; family Soleidae; genus Solea; species Solea solea. The sequence goes on from NC_081145.1 coordinate 28,732,886, forward strand.
TGTCTCTTTACCACGACAGCACAGTTTCTCTTACTGCAAACTTTATTGGTCTTTGTATATTTGACGACTTATTAAACTGTTCAATTTAATTAAGATTTTCTGCTAAATGCAATAGCTTACAACATTTATCTTATTTGCTCTGTTTACATAGCAATGCTGACACCATTGGTGATTTACTGCTACTACTGCCTTAACAATGACACTCGCAATGGATAAGATTACATGTCATTTGACATGTTTTACAGGATAAGATAAGGATAATTTAATAGAGCCTGTAGTAACGTATAAAATCACAAAATAGTCTGATAGACTGTTTAATATACGACACATGACTTATTTTGGCATACAAAGAACCAACTCGTAACCAAAGACTACGTTATGTAAAATGTGAATTCACTTTTATTAGTAACTTTGGTAAGTTTCAGATTTCAATTCATAAATAACATCGATGGAGGGGGGCCCAAAAAATACAGTCTGCCTAGTATAGTCCATTTATTTAATCCGGCTCTGCACACACACACACACACACACTATAATGGAGAGCCTGTCACTCACCACAGTGTCACCACTCTGGGCGTCATGGGTTGCTGTGGGATACCGTACATCCTCGCCAAGCCAAAGTCAGCTGTGTTACAACATTTACAGTCAATATTTATCATCTTTTAATTCATCGTTCTTTATATAAAGACACGTTCACGTCTCTATCTGTTTTAAACACTCACTCGCCCACACACACACACTCAAAGTCCACAGAGAAAATCACTGATTTTAACTTCACAAACACAGAGGGAGAGTGAGTGAGTGTGTGTGTGGGAGAGTGTGAGAGAGAGTGAGTGAGTGAGTGAGTGAGTGTGTGTGAGAGAGTGAGTGTGTGTGTGTGTGTGTGTGGGTGAGTGAGTGTGTGGGAGAGTGAGTGAGTGTGTGTGTGGGTGAGTGAGTGTGTGTTACATAAACACTCACTCATTCAGATACATAAAGCAGTTTTACACATAAATAAATGAGACTGAGGTCAGATGTGAGAGTCAGGTGTGTCATGTGACTACTGCAGAGGTCGCCATGGTAACAACGATGACTCACCGATCTTAACGCAGCCTTTGTCCGTCATCAGCAGATTTGACACCTTCAGGTCCCTGAGGATGAGATTAGAGAAGATGAAGAGGCAGAAGCTGTTCCTCTGCTCACCAGCAGGGGTCACTGTCACAGTCACTGATAACAATAAAACATTAGATTTACAATACAAACATGCATTAATACGTTTGATCTGCAATTGTTAAGAATTCATGAACAATAATAGAAAGTTCACAAATAACTTTTTCCTAAAAGCTCAGTGATTTGCTGAGTCATGTGACGCCTCCATTTTGTTGACAGTCGGCTTATTTTACACATGCAGCAGCGTTGAAGCTGAAATGATGATACTTTGTTTCATTCTACACGTTCTAAAGTGCAGCTACTTCCTGTTAGCACTAATGTTTTACGACATTAGGCGGGTGCCACCTGCCGTGAAACAAAAGAAGAAATCCCAAACTTTAATTTAACGTGTTTGACAGGAAGTAGCCACATGTGGAACAAAGTGTGTTTCCGGTACAGAGCAGGTAGAACAGGGTCAGCTCTACTGAGACGGCCATTTTTGACCACCTACCTAGCAAGCTACTTTCTTACATACAGTACATACTGTACTAAGGCTGTAAAGTCCCGCTCGACCGGTCCATTTATGAGTCGCTAAGTTCTGGTTCGACTCAAATTCTGATAAGTCGACTTTTTGCCAAGTTAATTTCATACAGTCTTCGGTTAATTTGATTTCATCTGGAGGAAAGTACCAAGTGTTAATGGGGGTGTTCCACAGGTCACAGCGCGTCTTCAGTGTTTTGGATTAGCCCAACCCACAGGAGACACAAAGATTAAAGAACGTGCGGTGGTTTTATTTCATGTTGAGCTACAGTCAGTCGTCCTCTAACATCCATGTCACAGACAGTGTCTCTGTGCGAGGACATGAGACAAATCATCTCAATATTCCTTAACAGTTGATATCGCGCTGATATCAACGTAGTATAGTATAGCATAATAAAGTATAGTATACTATAGCATAGTAAAGTATAGTATAGCATAGCATAATAAAATATAGTATAGCATAGTAAAGTATAGCATAGTATAGTAAAGTATAGCATAGTAAAGTATAGTATAGTATAGTGTAGTGTAGCATGGTATAGTAAAGTATAGTATAGCATAGCATAATAAAGTATAGTATAGTAAAGTATAGTATTGTATAGTATAGCATAGTATAGTATATTTTCAGATATTGATATTGCTCAGATGCATGTGATGCATTTTCCCCCCAAGAATTTCTTTGGTTGATTACAGCCCTACTACCTACCGAGCTACCTACCGAGCTACCTACCGAGCTACCTACCGAGCTACCTACCGAGCTACCTTCCTAGCTACCTTCCTAGCTACCTACTGAGCTACCTACCAAGCTACCTTCCTAGCTACCTACTGAGCTACCTTCCTAGCTACCTACCGAGCTACCTTCCTAGCTACCTACTGAGCTACCTTCCTAGCTACCTACTGAGCTACCTACCGAGCTACCTTCCTAGCTACCTACCGAGCTACCTTCCTAGCTACCTACTGAGCTACCTTCCTAGCTACCTACTGAGCTACCTACCGAGCTACCTTCCTAGCTACCTACCGAGCTACCTTCCTAGCTACCTACTGAGCTACCTTCCTAGCTACCTACTGAGCTACCTACCGAGCTACCTTCCTAGCTACCTACCGAGCTACCTTCCTAGCTACCTACCGAGCTACCTTCCTAGCTACCTACTGAGCTACCTACCGAGCTACCTTCCTAGCTACCTACTGAGCTACCTTCCTAGCTACCTACTGAGCTACCTTCCTCGCTACCCACCTGTGAATAATGAAGTTGTGGTGAAGAAACTCCAAACCTCTGAGCAGCTGAAGGATGATACACTTCACCTGGACAAAAACAACAACAGCGATCACTCAACATTTTCATTATTATATACTGTATACAGTATATATACACAGTATATATAATTGTTTTCTTTTTTTCTGATTCCATCATAAGAAAATGAAATTTAAAAAATAAATAAGATTTCCATAAGGTTCAGGACAAGTTGGCTGAAATTCTTCTATTTTTGGCCTGAAACTGAAACTCTCAGTTGTTTGCTTCCTACTGTTGAAATTGAGTTCAAATCAAAATGATTATATTTTCACGTCTTTGAGTGAATTGTGATGGATCCCAAAGGTCTGTGCATTTACTAATGTTCTGTTGTGCCTTTGTTCAGACGAATCCTGCTGCCTGTGTATGTGAGGGACAGAATCACAGCCGAGGTCCATGTTGTCATGTGACACGTCGAGTCACGCCACGGAAACACATGAATGTGAACGTATGAGATTCTGCGTTCATGCGGTCAAGAGTGAGGGAAGTGACCGACCTGAGCCTCCGAAAACGGCGTCTGCATGTTTTCCAGCAAACTGGCCAGATCCTGCTCACAGTAGCTCATCACCAGGAAGAGACTGAGTGAGAACACGCACACACACACACACACGTGTGCACACACACACGCACGTGTGCACACACACACACACGCACACACCGTGGTCACTAATGTTAAAACAAAAACAAGGGTGAGCCACACTCATACTGGTTTATGCACTTTAGTGGGGTCCAGTGTGTGTAAACGTTGCTGTTCATCAGTGTTTGTTCAGTGTGAGGCGGATGGTTCTATGTCACATGATGACAAATGAAAACACGAGTGTTACACTGGTGTGTGCGTGCGTGTGTGTGTGCGTGCGTGCGTGTGTGTGTGTGCGCGTGCGTGTGTGTGTGTGTGTGAGACCTCTCCAGCTGACTGCCCACCACCACCTCCTTCAGCTCAACAATGTTGGGATGACGCAGTCGCAGCAGCAGAGTGATTTCTCGCAGGCTGCTGATGGGAACTCCTGTCAGACACAACACAGGGAAAACACGGTGAGGACATTTTTCTCTCTCCATGACTACATGGTATGATATAATATAACATAATATAATATAATATAATATAATATGGTAAATTAATGTTTGACTGATCCCAAAAAAAAAAGACGAAAACACAAGATTAAAAATAAAAGGATAAAATATACATGTGTACATATAAGAAACACTTTATCACTGTATGATTCTTCTCTAACATAAAAGAGTTTAATATAATCAATAACATGAGTGAAGAAGACGTGATCTCACCATCTTTCTCTTTGTCCATCCTCACCTTCTTCAGCGCTACGATCTCGTCTGACCTGGTGTCACGGGCTCTGTCTACGACCACAAGAGGGAGCTGTTTATTCACCGAGCAGCAAAAACGCTCTTGTAATTCCAGAAACTGAGGGTTTTCACTCACACACGATGCCGTAGGTTCCTTCTCCGATTCGGTTGAGTTTCTCAAACTCTCGGACACTTCGGCAGCTGCCGAACTGAGGAAGAAAAAACATCATCGTGGGCTTTTTAGAAATCGGGGGAACCGATAATTGATTGATAATTCATTTTTGTGGCCCAGAGATTTAGCCAATTTATCTTGTTCCCTCCATCTGACAACTGTTCAAAAACAATAACTTTGTAAATCAGTTCATGTTTTTATGGTATTTGGCCGCAGTGTTGCATTGACTGTCTGATGATGTTTCTCAAATGATTTAGTTTTTGTTATATGGAGCAAAGAAACCAGAAAATATTCACATTTAATGCTGTGTTCACACCGGACACAGCGGCAATTTGTCGTGCGTCAAAATCACAACTTTTGTGCAATTCTATATTCATACTTGCCAGCGGCCAGACTCCACTTGGTGGAAACTAGGTAGCTACGAAGGTAGCTCTGTAGGTAGATAGGACGGTAGCCCGTGAAGGTAGCTAGGAAGGTAGCTCTAGAGAAACTTGGACTTTTTAAGGTAACGTTTGGGGTTAAAATTTCCGATGTAGATCTAAAACGTTAAAGTCGTTCTTTTAGTAGCTAGATTAGGGAAGCCATTGAGATCCGGAAACGGGTTCCACGAACCGTCAACCGGAATGAGGGATCTTATGGCTCACACATAGCTCTGGACGACTCGGCACGGTTTGGTATCATTTTCTGTTACTTCATAGCACCTCCTCAACGTGGGAAACTGCCGCCACATGGTTTTATTAACCATTTCAGCTGCAATGACATCACTTCCTGTGGCTTTGATGTCATACCAGCGACTTTGATGGCTAATATTTTGCATGGCTTTGATGTCTTTGAGATCAAAGCTACTGGTCGGTATATACCCAGCTTCCACGGTTAAGAGTTATTAGAACATTATTCACTCTTCTGATGTAACGAGGAACACCAAAGAAGGAGGAGGCGCAAGAGTTTTCAGGAATCTCAGCATGGACAAAAACCTCTGTTTTGAACAGTTCTCCAAGGAGAAGTGGAGGCCCTCCAGCTACTTTGAAAGCGACCCATACCAGATGGCAGAGTTTGAGAAAATCCTCAAAAAGATGGTTGTGAAAAAAACACCACCTGTGGAAGGCTGCCTGCGAAGGACCGAGCACAAAGACTTGGACGACACCTACGGTCGGCAGGATTTCCAGGGCAAATTTGGCGCAGTATACTTTTACTGGCCAGCGCAGCCAGAAGCAGCAACACCTCAACCGTATGCGAAAGACACCAAGGAGACAAATATAAGACAGAACAGTCAGAAAACAGTCGACCCAGATGAAAACACAGAGGCAGAGGAAGAAGCAGAATCAGAACAAGAACCGGAGACACAGCAGCAGAATGACCTGGTTGACACAAGCTGGACATTGACAAAGGTGCCTAAAAACAGAACAAAGCAGAGCATAGTGTGTTTTCCTGAACAAAGTTTCTGTGCAGCACATGAAGAGCCAAAGCTGCAGAACGACACATACTCGTCAATGGTTCGATCACCAAAGAATGTAAAAAACCCATGGCTGAAAGGCAACCCCTGGTCCAGGACAGCAGTGCATGGTGAGAGGTCAGGGTCACAGCTCGAACCAGATCTCTGCAAAAACTGGTCCAGGGGTAGAATCACAATGAGAAGGATGCAGAAGAGGATGCCAGAACTTCCCACACCGTCTGCTAAGACACAAAAGGAGACCGTCCTGTCACCAAAGACAAGTATCTCTTCAGCACCTGAGGTGAAGACACTTAAGGACCAGGAGGCCGTGCTGCTGCTGCAGCAGGATGACCTGGGTGAACCATGCTCAGTGAAAGTTAAGGAGCCAAAAGAGGGATCAAGCCGTGGGTTCAGGACAACAGACAAAAAAGATCCAAAGCCAGCACCAGAACTAAAACCAGAGCTCCACTTAAACTGGTTCAATGGTAAAATACAGAGGAGAAGGAAGCAGAAGAGAATGAGACCATCAAGCCCAGATATTCCTGTAACTGTCCAGTCTGCAGAGACACTGAAGAACCAAGCAACCCTGTACCCAGACACATGTCCATTTTCAGCACCTGTAGAGGAGACATCTGAGGATCAGGACATTTCAGGACACTTAAACTGGATCAACAATAGAATACAGAAGAGAAGGAAGCAGAGGAGAAAGACACCTCCAAGACAAGAGCCTTTTACAACTGAACAGTCCATGGAGACACTGGAGAAAACAAGCAGTCCTGTCTCCAGAAACCTGTCCATCTTCAGCACCAGTGGAGGTGACACCTGAGGACCAGCAGGATGACATAGCTACACCATCCTGAAAAGAAGTTAAGGAGCCTAAAACAGGATCCAACCGTTGTTTCAGGTCTTACAAATCTTACAAAGAAGATCCAGAACTGGAACCATACTTAAACGGGTCCAAAGGTAAAGTCTAAAAGAGAAGGAGGTAGAAAAGGAAGACACCTCCAAGACCAGAACCTTCAGCAGCTGTACAGTCTGCCATCCTCCCTTCCCCCCTCACCTCCTAACATGCTTCCCACTACCTCCTCCCAACTTTGTCCTCGTCCTACATGGATAGATGAGTGTTTGAACATGGACCCAGTTGACAGAGGTCTAGGTTACATCTGGTGCCTGCCAGATGTAAACTGGCAGGCAGTAACATTGGTACATTCCTTGTCAATATGTGGGGTGGAGTGGCTCAGTGGTTAAGACCGGTACCATGTGTACAAAAGACTTCATGGTCGCAAGTTCAACTCTACCCCTGGCAGGTTGTACTCAATTCCCTTGTAAGTCGCTTTGGATAAATGACATGTAATGTAATGTAATATGTATTCAACATGGGTTGCTGCAGTTTAAGGTTCTGCACAGGTTACATTTATCGCCAAACTCTACTCTGGTTTGGATCCGACTCTTTTTGGACAGGTATATTTGATACATTTCCATATAGGAGTCCCAAACCATTGACTGCATTATTTGGGGTCGTCCCTCGGGAGACGCAGATAACAAGGCACCAGGCTGAGGCAATAGCATTCTCCAGCCTACTGGCTCCACGTCTGATACTCCTTAGTTGGAAAGATGTTATGCCACTGTAATGGAAAATAACACTTATTCAAACTAGTGCCGTCAACGTTCTCATGTTAATTTTGCAGATTCATTTAAATGAATTTACGCAGTTAACGCTGTTTGTCTACTTCCAGTGGCGACTGACCCAGAAGAGGAGGAGGGGCTGAAAGAAGTCATTGGCATTGCGTCAGGGAGCTATCTCGTATAATCTAAACCCTCGAGAGGAACCATCGTGTCAAGAACACACTTTGTATGAGGATGAGAGAACACGGTGGAGACCACTGGACTTCTGTCAACAACCACAACCACAGTGCATTTCATTGAAAGACTGGACTGCAGTAAAACATCGGAGCGACACTATGCCAAAGCATGCGCTAACCATTTTCTGGATGTTGCAAACGAATGGAAAATCAAGGAAAAATTAAGCACCCTTGGCACCGACAGTGCCCATAACATGGCTGCAGCCGGGAAGCTGCTTCCATTTGAACAGCTGCCTTGAACGGCCCACTCAGGCATTGTCCTCTAGTCAAATTGTCTCGAAAGTGTGAAAAACGTTTTTTTATATGTGCACCTGTTTGAAATGGAACTGGCACAAAGATGGAACACACTGTATCTTTGTTGTTATCATTTATGTTACGCGTTCATATAAGAAATAATTGCTATTTCAGCTGATGTCTAATTGTATTGGTGGTTGGTGGGTTTGATATTCAACCTGCACTTTAACGTGGGCCTTGGTTCTGTTCTTGTTTTTATTTGAGAATATAAGAAAGAGGCCTTTTTGTGCCAAATTTGTAAAAACAGTGTTTAAAGAAAGTCTTTTGTGTAGATTCTACGTCCATTCCATGATTTTACATAAATAAATATCTGTTATAAGCTTCAGGTTTATTTTTGCCACAGTTGTCCTTCACAGTGAAGTTCATGACGTGAGAAGCGACTATAAAACGGTGTAAACTTGTAAGGTGTTGTCCATCTCGACTCTCTCGCTCTCTCTTTGCAGAGAAAGAAACGGTGCTTCAACAATCCATTTGATGCTCAAAGCTTTTACATCCTCATCAGATATCTAAGACAAATGTCTCCACAGCAGCCCCCGTCTCATAGGCGTTGGTGATGCGTAGGTGATGTCCCTGCCCGGGGCACCACCCGTAGATATTATAAAGTTTGGCAACCATTTCTATCCTATTTCAAGGATGTACTTCCTTCCCTCAATATAGTGTAGTAGCACAATCCAGACTCTTCCAATAATCCTATTGTAATATATAATATATATATTGTTATTGCTGTTGTAATAATAATAATAATAATAATAACAACAATAATGATAGTAACCCATATTTTACATCTAGTATGCAATGGACTATGTCATTTTGCACCAAACCCCATGTAAAAAAGCAGCAATTTAATAGCACTGACTCAAGGCCGCCTGAGTTCCTGTGTAAGACATTTATGGCTGGGATTGAGCCGAATTTGCAGTAAAATGTTGTGTCACCTTTACCACATATATATATATATATATATATATATATATATATATATATATATATATATATATATATATATATATATAATTCCTATATAATATACAATTCCTACCTAGACCGTGTTCATTAAAGTGTTCATCTACAGACACGAGTGAGTAACGCGTTCATCTACAGACAGGAGTGAGTAACGCGTTCATCTACAGACACGAGTGAGTAACGCGTTCATCTACAGACACGAGTTAGTAACGCGTTCATCTACAGACACGAGTGAGTAACGCGTTCATCTACAGACACGAGTGAGTAACGCGTTCATCTACAGACACGAGTGAGTAACGAGTTCATCTACAGACACGAGTGAGTAACGAGTTCATCTACAGACACGAGTGAGTAACGCGTTCATCTACAGACACGAGTGAGTAACGCGTTCATCTACAGACACGAGTGAGTAACGCGTTCATCTACAGACACGAGTGAGTAACGCGTTCATCTACAGACACGAGTGAGTAACGCGTTCATCTACAGACACGAGTGAGTAACGCGTTCATCTACAGACACGAGTGAGTAACGCGTTCATCTACAGACACGAGTGAGTAACGCGTTCATCTACAGACACGAGTGAGTAACGCGTTCATCTACAGACACGAGTGAGTAACGCGTTCACGGTTCATTGACGGTAGTGAATTGTCTTACCCGGTCATTTTGAGGCACTGCGAATATTCTGTTGTTCTTTAAGGACTTGAGTCTGATAAGGTCCGGTGGCGGTTCTTCTCCAGTAGGGTCCATTCTTCTCAGAACCTCAGAAAACAATAATATGGTCTACTGAGGATCACGGTGCCGGGCGCCGCCATTTGTTTTGGATTGAAAGACGACACTCCTCTTCCTTGTTTTTATTAACGGTTGTCAAACAACGCGATGGCGCTTTACCGCCACCTACTGGTGCGGAATGCCTCCTGCGCCTACTTTGCCATCGTTAAAACTCGAGTAGATCCCCTTCATCAATGCAGCTTTCCTTTATGGTCGCCCGTTTCCGCCAGTGTGGAAAAAAGCAGTAAAAATAAAAAAAAGACAAAAAGCCCTAATTTACAATAATAATGAGATTGACTTTCATCTCATAATTTTCACTTTTATCACACAATTTTCACTTTTACATTACATCATTTTGACTTTTTATCTCAGTTATTACTTTTTATCTCATATTTTGACTTTTATCACATTATTTTGACTTTTTATCTCAATTACTTTTTATCTCATATGTTTGACTTTTATCACATTATTTTGACTTTTTATCTCAGTTATTACTTTTTATCACATAATTTGGACTTCTTATCTCATATGTTTGACTTTTATCACATCATTTTGACTTTTTATCTCATATTTTGACTTTTTATCTCAGTTATTACTTTTTATCACATCATTTTGACTTTTTATCTCATATTTTGACTTTTTATCTCATAAAAATGTGGACTTTTTATCTCATATTTTTGACTTATCACATTATTTTGACTTTTTATCTCAGTTATTACTTTTTAGCACATAATTTGGACATTTTTTCTCATATTTTTGACTTTAATCACATTTGGACTTTTTATCTCAGTTATGACCTTTTATCTCATAATTTTGACTTTTTATCTCATATTTTTGACTTTTATCACATTATTTTGACTTTTTATCTCAGTTATTACTTTTTATCACATCATTTTTACTTTTTATCGCATAATTTTTACTTTTTATCACATCATTTTGACTTTTTATCTCAGTTATTACTTTTTATCTCATATTTTTTACTTTTTTTAATCTCAGTTATTACTTTTTATCACATCATTTTGACTTTTTATCTCAGTTATTACTTTTTATCACATCATTTTGACTTTTTATCTCAGTTATTACTTTAATCTCATATTTTTTTACTTTTTATCTCAGTTATTACTTTTTATCTCATATTTTTAACTTTTTATCTCAGTTATTACTTTTATCTCATATTTTGACTTTTTATCACATATTTTTTACTTTTTTATCTCAATTATTACTTTTTATCTCATATTTTTGACTTTTATCACATCATTTTGACTTTTTATCTCATATTTTGACTTTTTATCTCAGTTATTACTTTTATCTCATAATTTAGACTTTTTATCTCATATTTTTGACTTTTATCACATTATTTTGACTTTTTATCTCAGTTATTACTTTTTATCACATCATTTTTACTTTTTATCGCATAATTTTGACTTTTTATCTCAGTTACTACTTTTTATCTCATATTTTTTACTTTTTTATCTCAGTTATTACTTTTTATCTCATATTTTTTACTTTTTTATCTCAGTTATTACTTTTTATCACATCATTTTGACTTTTTATCTCATATTTTTGACTTTTATCACATTATTTTGACTTTTTATCTCATATTTTTGACTTTTATCACACTATTTTGACTTTTTATCTCATCATTTTGACTTTTTATCTAATATTTTGACTTTTTATCTCAATTATTACTTTTTATCTCATCATTTTGACTTTTTATCTCATATTTTGACTTTTTATCTCAGTTATTACGTTTTATCTCATAAAAATTTGGACTTTTTATCTCATTTTTGACTTTTTATCTCATATTTTTGACTTTTATCACATCATTTTGACTTTTTATCTCATATTTTGACTTTTTATCTCATATTTTGACTTTTTATCTCAGTTATTACTTTTATCTCATAATTTGGACTTTTTATCTCATAATTTGGACTTTTTATCTCATATTTTTGACTTTTATCACATTATTTTGACTTTTTATCTCATATTTTTGACTTTTTATCTCAGTTATGACCTTTTATCTCATAATTGTGACTTTTTATCTCATATTTTTGACTTTTATCACATTATTTTGACTTTTTATCTCAGTTATTACTTTTTATCACATCATTTTGACTTTTTATCGCATAATTTTGACTTTTTATCACATCATTTTGACTTTTTATCTCAGTTACTACTTTTTATCTCATATTTTTTACTTTTTTATCTCAGTTATTACTTTTTATCACATCATTTTGACTTTTTATCTCAGTTATTACTTTAATCTCATATTTTTTTACTTTTTATCTCAGTTATTACTTTTTATCTCATATTTTTAACTTTTTATCTCTGTTATTACTTTTATCTCATATTTTGACTTTTTATCACATATTTTTTACTTTTTTATCTCAATTATTACTTTTTATCTCATATTTTGACTTTTTATCTCAGTTATTACTTTTTATCTCATAATTTTGACTTTTTATCACATAATTTTGACTTTCTATCTCATATTTTTGACTTTTATCTCATTTTTTATTACTTTAATCTCATATTTTTTACTTTTTATCTCAGTTATTACTTTTT